>NW_026743584.1:0-3351 GCF_022355385.1 Mustela nigripes
GCCCTCTGAGGAGAGATTCCTGGGTATCAAAGTAATGGATCTGATAGGTGCCTAGGGGCCTGTTCGTTCCTTTTTACCTCAGGCACATCAGTCTACGGGTCTGAGTGCCGGTAGGTTCTCAGATTGGCCCAGATTGCCCCATTTGTCCTGGGAAGCCACAAATATTGGGATGGCCTCAGGGACTTTGGAGGATTTTACTCTTAGTAGTGTTGTGGCCATTGGATTGGGCAGATACAATTCACTTTGAGAGGGCAATCACAGTCGTCAGTTTTGTCTCCAGGGGCCTGAGCCTGTAGGTTGTGTAGGGCAGGGATGTTTGGACAGTTGTCTGAAAACACAAACTCGGCTTCGGTTTCGGGTCATAGGTATGGCAGGACTGATCTACAGACCATGAGGAGAACTCCTCAGGATATGAAAAAAGGGCGAGTGTGAGGCTCTTGCTCAAGATTTTGTCCCTGGATATCGTGTCACTCATGGTCGTGAAATTTCCGGGTGTTTACATGGGAAATGGACGTGTCTTACTCTCTGGAGGTTTAGCCCCATCCAAAGAGTATCGGGTCATTCTGTGGGATGGAAGAAGTCCGTTTCTCTGTTATTTTTGATTTGTTTTGTTTTGTTTTTCAACCTCAGTTGTCCCACCAAATGAAGGATTCCAGAGTAGAGCCCTGGGGTGGGGAGACTGGACAACCAGAAATCTGGTTAAAAATTGGGGCCTAGGGACATGTCAAGCCCATTATGACATCTAATGGTCCAGCCACTGAGAAGACGTACTAGAGGACAGGACTCACTCTGAGGGTCACAATGCGTGTTTATGCCCTCGTCGCACTCAAGAATGGGCGGGGCCTCAGGGTGAATGCTTGTTTCTCCTACACTGAACGTTGGACTACATGACAACCATAGGGTTTCTAACAATGGGTAAGGAAGAGTTCTGATTTCTGCATCACAGTCACCCCTGGGCTGTGATTGGAGATAAGGACTAGTTTCTGAAGCCCGAAAACAGAGGTAGGGAAGAGATGATGACCTAAGGAGATGGCGGGTCTGATGTGCTCAGTGTGCGGTCAGCTGTCTGGGTGTTGGTCACGAGGTCCGGGCTCAGGTTGTCAGACAGTGCATTAGTGCCCAGGTTAGACAATATATTTTGGGTGCATTCGAGTGCCGTGTAGGTTCTTATCTGAAGCACTCCTCACGATATGAAGAATGAGCGAGTCTGAGGCGCGTGCTCAGGCTTTTGTCTCTAGATTTTGTATCAGCGATGGCCGTGGAATGTTGTGCAGGCCTCATGGGCCATGGACGAATCTTGCTCTCTGAGGATTTGGCCCCATCCGAATTGTTTTATATCAATCTGTGGGATGGGAGGACTCCTTTCAGGTTTGTTACCTCAGGTGTCCAAACAAAAGAGGAATTCCAAAGCAGAGCCCTGGGGAAGAGTGAAGACACAACCCGAACTACAGTTAAAAATTGGGGCCAGGGGCATGGCAAGCCCAATATGCTGTCTCTCCATCCAGCCACTGAGAGGCCTTGCCTGAGGACTGGGCTCAGGCTGAGGGTCACAATGTGTGTTTGTGACTAATGTGGCTCGCAAGCATGGGCGGGGCCTCAGGGACCACACTGGTTTCAACTACACTGAACCTTGGACAACATGCCAACCACAAGGTTAATTGCCTTGGGGAAAGAGTTCTGGTTTCTGCATCATTTTCAAACCCGGGCCGTGATTGGAGATAAGGTCTAGGTTCTGAAGCCTGAAAACCGAGGTTGAGAAGAGATGACGACCTAAGGCCATGGCAGGTCCCATGTGATCAGTGTGCGGCCAGCTGTCTGGGTGGGGCCAGGAGGTCCAGGCTCAGGCTGTTTCAGAAAGGGCATTAGTGCCCAGGTCAGCCCATATATTTGGGGTACAGCCAAATGGCGTGCAGGTTCATCCTCATTTGCGGTTTCTGGGTAGTCCTAGAAGGCAATGTTTTTCTTCTGGAGGGCAGGCAGAGTGCTGCATTGTAGTTCTGGATTGCCAAACTGGAGGGCTTGTGGGCCAGTACTCTGAGGACGGAAGTCTGAGAACCCAAGCTAGGCCTAGGTTTCTGGGTGAGGATATGGCAGGCAAAATCTACAGACCTGAATCGAGATTTCGTGCTTCTGAAGTCAGGGCGAGTGTCAGACGATCGCTCAGGTTGGACATTCTGTCCCTGATGGCCTCTTCTGGAAGGGGGTGTTGATCACGAGGCCATGAGGGTTTTCCCACGATGGGAGTTGTGAGAAGCTCCCAATTGCAAAGATCTTCTGCAGGACAATTGAGACTTGTTGGATGGCTCCAGGACAATGATTCTGAGCAGAGTTCTAAGGATGGATGGCCTCGCATTCCAATTGTCTCCAAGCAACAAGACCGGTTAGATCTGCTGGATCTGGGGGAGCAACCGAGGAGGCTGAGTTGAAATGGACTCTGCCGTGGATGTGTCCTAATATGATTATGTCTATGGAGACCTTGGAATGAAGCGGTGGCACTGGGGCCCTGAAGGGTTCTCCTAAAGAGAGGCTTTCACATAGCTCCATCGAGCAAGTTTCCTATGTGTAGATGAGATTTGTTCTGATGGGTGAGTCAAGAAACAGCCATATGCTGTTATTGAAATCCAGCCCTCTGTGGAGAGATGCCTGGGTATCAAAGTAATGGATCTGATAGGTGCCTAGGGGCCTGTTCGTTCCTTTTTACCTCAGGCACATCAGTCTACGGGTCTGAGTGCCGGTAGGTGGTCAGATTGGCCCAGATTGCCCCATTTGTCCTGGGAAGCCACAAATATTGGGATGGCCTCAGGGACTTTGGAGGTTTTTACTCTTAGTAGGGTTGTGGCCATTGGAATGGGCAGATACAATTCACTTTGAGAGGGCAATCACAGTCGTCAGTTTTGTCTCCAAGGGCCTGAGCCTGTAGGGTGTGTAGGGCAGGGATGTTTGGACAGTTGTCTGAAAACACAAACTCAGCTTCGGTTTCGGGTCATAGGTATGGCAGGACTGATCTACAGACCATGAGGAGAACTCCTCAGGATATGAAAAAAGGGCGAGTGTGAGGATCTGCTCAAGTTTTTGTCTCTGATATCGTGTCACTCATGGTATTCCAGAGTAGAGCCCTGGGCTGGCGACTGGACAACCAGAAATCTGGTTAAAAATTAGGGCCTAGGGACATGACAAGCCCATTATGACATCTAATGGTCCAGCCACTGAGAGGACGTACTAGAGGACAGGACTCACGCTGAGGGTCACAATGCGTGTTTATGCCCTCGTTGCAGTTAAGAATGGGCGGGGTCTCAGGGTGAATGCTGGTTTCTCCTACACTGAACGTTGGACAACATGCCAACCACAAGG
>NW_026743585.1:0-3351 GCF_022355385.1 Mustela nigripes
CTTTAAACATTGCTGGTTCTCTCTAATGTTTGCTCTTCCAGACTAGGAATACTTCCTCCTAGTTATCTGTAACTTACAGACATGTAAAAGTATTTATTGATTTGCAAATAAATCAAAGCATTCAGCTTTTCTCTCTATCTGAACCCTCTGAAACCAAAAGGTCTCAGTAAGTATTCATTCTTCCATGGCAATCAGTCATTTGCATAAGTTTAATAAGAATCTGTTCTCCTTTAACAGGACACCATTGGAAACTGGTTATTTTACCAAGGCTTTGGCTGGAATGTCATATTTGAGAAAGACATGCATAGACTCAGATATGACCAGACAGCTTTAAGGAACCAAGGTTGACTTTATGAAACCTGGAGCCATAAAGCCCCTTGGGACTGTTGGCCTGATAACCTTGCTTACAGAGTTCCCAGCAGCCTCACCAGGTGAGTAAAGAATGTCACTCTTTGGTAGGTGCGGAGACTCAGAAGAGGCATTCGCCCAAATCAGGCATGCCTGATGGCAAGTAAAGGTATTGCAGGCATGCCTGATGGCAAGTAAAGGGCTTGGCTTCTGGCCCGGAGAAGCTACTAAAAGTTCAACCTAGAGATTCCTTATAAAAAGTTTCAGCAAAGCAGATGCTAAAAGATCTATTGATCACACTCACTGTTCTTGCTGAGCTTATGTAAACAATTAGGCCAAGTTTGTAAAAACTGGATTTGTTTCACAAGTGAATTAGTCCTGATTTGGCTATCTCTGTAAATGAGGGTTATTTTAGAGAGAAAAATTGTTTTAGTAACACACCTTTATGGATGTTAAATTCTAGATTTGATTGTCTTTAAATGTTTACCTAAGCTAAACAATTTGAGGTAAACTTCAGAGAAGTTGTACAATAGCTTCTTTAGTCGATCTTACTGTTTTGTGGGGATATTCGCAGACCCCACGGCACATGATTAAACAACTGGAAAATGGGATTAATTCCCTACAATTATATAACTTAACTAACACCTTGTGTGTGGCTGGGATAATGAAATTGCCTAAAAGCCAACCTGTCACACTCCATAGGATTAACTATGGACTTGGAGGCACTGTGGATGACCCCACTTTCTTTATGAGTGGATTGAATGATGCATGGGGAACTCCCCTTATCTCTTGACAAGTTTTCTCACTTGCCAATGATCCTCTGTAATCAGGATATTGTTAAGGCTGGACCACTCAAAGGTCTTCTTATTGGTTTCATCCCTTAGTCATATTTATCCTAGAGGCCACCTCTGTTGAGGTGCAATTGCAAATAGATGCTTTAGCTAAACATAGAACAGCCCTCATAAAAGGAGACTCAAAGCTCACTATGGGACTGTCCCTGACTGTAATGATGTCACATCAGGTCCAGATTTGTCTTAGAAGCCAAAGACCACCAATGGATGATGGAGGCCGACTTACTAAATATTGGACTATACTTATAGATATGCCAGAAATAATACTTAAAATTTGTCAAACTTTAAACCTAGTTACCTGTATGCCTGAACCTGACCACTGTACTTCTTCCTCTATAGAGCAAAAAAGGTTATTGAACTTGCTTACTCTATTTGGCCAGATTTAAGATGCCCCTGTTAAAAATATGAATGACAGTTGGTTTTCTGATGACAGTAGTTTTCATAGAAAGAATAAGAAAAGCTAGGTGTGCCATAGTGCTCACTAGCACCTTGCAATTGCCAAAGCCTAAGAATTAACATTTATACTGACTCCAAATATGCTTTCTTGGTACTACATGCCCATGGAGCTATTTGGAAGGAAAGGGGATTGCTATCAAGCCATAACTCCCCAATCCAATATGGGCCTAAGTTCCAAAACCCTCCTCATCGCTATACTAAGGATGGTGTATATCAAATCTGAGATACATATCTGTGGCTTACACCCACGATTGGACAGCTCAGTCAGAAGGCAGTTTTATGCTGGGAACAAAGAAATCATCATATGTATGATACTTGGGCAAATAACACACGATATCTGGGATGGCTATCACTAGAAATGTGTTCCCAAGTTATAGTACTCCAGGCTACTGACTGGTTTGCTACTGACTGGGCAAGGCGACCTGGCATTAGATGGCCAGCTCCAAACGGAACCCACTGGATATGTGGAACCAACCTGTGGCCCTGGCTTCCTCCAGGGTGGATAGGTCGCTGTACTTTAGGATTTGCCTGGATTCATGGGCGCATTACTAAAACTATTACAACTCCAGCTAATCTCCCCAACTTGAAACAAAAGATGGACGCGATCTGTTTTTAAATGGTATAATCACTTAGCATCTATTTTTGTTCCATCTGCGGGACTAGAGGATGTCAGGTGGCATGTAGAAGCCCTTAATAAATATACTACAAAGGCACTCAATGATTCACTAAATGGCATCTCCCAGCTTAATACCGAAGTGTCACAGATAGGCAAGGCAGTCCTACAAAATAGGATGGCTTTAGATGTCCTGACAGCAGCCCAGGGTGGCACATGTGCAATTATCAAGACAGAATGTTGTGTGTACATCCCAGACTATCACAAAAATATCACAGGACTAATAAAGGATATGAATGCCCAGATTAAGGCTCTACAAGGTCCCTCTCTCTCTTTTAGTGATTGGTTAAGTTCCTGGCTTGGAGGAGGGCTATGGCCAAATCTCCTTTTCGGGCTTCTTATTCTTATCGCCTTATTAACCTTAATATGTTGCTTTGTTCACTGTTTCTCTACTTGGTGCTGAGACTCCATTGTTACAATGACTACACCACGGCAGACGATCCTTCTCGCGCGCGAGGACGCCTCTTCACTGTCAGCGCTGGATTCAGCTACCTCCACCTTTCCTACCTCCCTTATACATTCCTACCCTGATCAATATTGACCCCAGTAGGTAGGGACAGCTCTGCGCCCCTATTCAGCACGAAGAAGTTACAGAAGATGAGACCTTCCACCTTCAACCCCCTTAAAGATTTCAGGGTCAAGATTGTTCAGGGGGAAATGAAGGAGCAGGAGGCTGGCTGAGGAAAAAGCAAAAGCTGGCACCTTGCACCCCACTTAGTGCAAGAAAAGGACAAATGGATATAAGATTCTATCCATGATCAAGAAAAAGTGGGGAATGAAAGACACCCCCCCCCCCGTCCTTAAATAATTAACTGCTCTTTTGTTGTGTAAGAGTACCCCTCCTCCCCTTGCAGTGAAAAGACCCTTCCCCCAGGGTTAAATTCAATGTAACTGCTCTTTTGCCTTTCTGTAACTGCTTGGCTTTTAGGGCATGACACTTGTCTCCTGTTTGAACAAGATACCTTCTCCTAATAGTCGAGGCATGGTCACATAGGCAAGGGGGCTGCATGGTCACGTAGGTCA
>NW_026743586.1:0-3351 GCF_022355385.1 Mustela nigripes
AGGCAGAGGACATGAACAGACATTTCTGCAAAGAAGACATCCAGATGGCCAACGGAAACATGAAAAAGTGCTCCACATCACTCGGCATCAGGGAAAGACAAATCAAAACCATAATGAGATATCACCTCACACCAGTCAGAATGGATAAAATTACTAAGTCAGGAAATGACAGATGCTGGCGAGGATGCGGAGAAAGGGGAACCCCCCTGCACTGTTGGTGGGAATGCAAGCTGGTGCAACCACTCTGGAAAATAGCATGGAGATTCCTCAAAATGTTGAAAATAAAACCACCTTACGACCCAGCCATTGCACTACTGGGTATTTAGCCTAAAGATACAAATGGAGTGATCTGAAGGGGCATGTGCACCCCAAAGTTTATAGTAGCAATGTCCACAATAGCCAAACTATGGGAAGAACCTTGATGTCCATCAACAGATGAATGGATAAAGAAGAAGTGGTATATATATATATGCAGCCATATATGCAGCCATCAAAAGAAATGAAATCTTGCCATTTGCGACGAATGTGGATGGAACTTGAGGGTATGATGCTGAGTGAAATAAGTCAATCAGAGAAAGACAATTATCATATGATCTCCCTGATATGAAGAATATGAGAAGAGACGGGGGGGCTTGGGGGGTAGGAAAGGAAAAAAAATGAAACAAGATGGGATCCGGAGGGAGACAAACCATAAGGGACTCTTTTTTAATTTTTAATTTTTTAATTTTATAAACATATATTTTTATCCCCAGGAGTACAGGTCTGTGAATCACCAGGTTTACACACTTCACAGCACTCACCATAGCTCATACCCTCCCCAATGTCCATAACCCCACCCCCCTTCTCCCAACCCCCCTCCTCCCAGCAACCCTCAGTTTGTTTTGTGAGATTAAGAGTCACTTATGGTTTGTCTCCCTCCCAATCCCATCTTGTTTCATTTATTCTTCTCTACCCCCATAACCCCCCATGTTGCATCACCACTTCCTCATATCAGGTAGATCATATGACAGTTGTCTTTCTCTGCTTGACTTATTTCGCTAAGCATGATACCCTCTAGTTCCATCCATGTCATCGCAAATGGCAAGATTTCGTTTCTTTTGATGACTGCACAGTATTCCATTATGTATATATACCATATCTTCTTTATCCATTCATCTGTTAATGAACATCAATGTTCTTCCCATAGTTTGGCTATAGTGGACTGCTATGAACATTCGGGTGCATGTGCCTCTTCGGATCACTACATTTGTATCTTTAGGGTAAATACCCAGTAGTGCAATGGCTGGGTCATAGCGTAGTTCTAGTTTCAACATTTTGAGGAATCTCCATGTTTTTTTTCAGAGTGGTTGCACCAGCTTGCATTCCCACCAACAGTGCAGGAGGATTCCCCTTTCTCCGCATCCTCGTCAGCATCTGTCATTTCCTGACTTAGTAATTTTATCCATTCTGACTGGTGTGAGGTGATATCTCATTGTGGTTTTGATTTGTCTTTCCCTGATGCCGAGTGATGTGGAGCACTTTTTCATGTTTCCGTTGGCCATCTGGATGTCTTCTTTGCAGAAATGTCTGTTCATGTCCTCTGCCCATTTCTTGATTGGATTATTTGTTCTTTGGGTGTTGAGTTTGCTAAGTTCTTTGTAGATTTTGGACACTAGCCCTTTATCTGATATGTCATTTGCAAATATCTTCTCCATTCTCTCAGCTGTCTTTTTGGTTTTGTTAACTGTTTCCTTTGCTGTGCAAAAGGTTTTGATCTTGATGAAGTCCCAATAGTTCATTTTTGTCCTTGCTTCCCTTGCCTTTCGCGATGTTCCAAGGAAGATGTTGCTTCGGCTGAGGTCAAAGAGGTTGCTACCCGTGTTCTCCTCAAGGATTTTGATGGATTCCTTTCTCACATTGAGGTCCTTCATCCATTTTGAGTCTATTTTCATGTGTGGTGTAAGGAAATAGTCCAATTTCATTTTTCTGCATGTGGCTGTCCAATGTTCCCAACACCATTTATTGAAGAGGCTGTCTTTCTTCCATTGGACATTCTTTCCTGCTTTGTCAAAGATTAGTTGACCATCGAGTTGAGGGTCTATTTCTGGGCTCTCTATTCTGTTCCATTGATCTATGTGTCTCTTTTTGTGCCAGTACCATGCTGTCTTGATGATGACTGCTTTGTAATAGAGCTTGACGTCCGGAATTGTGATGCCACCAACTTCGGCTTTCTTTTTCAATATTTCTTTGGCTATTCGAGGTCTTTTCTGGTTCCATATACATTTTAGGATTATTTGTTCCATTTCTTTGAAAAAGATGGATGGTACTTTGATAGGAATTGCATTAAATGTGTAGATTGCTTTAGGTGTCATAGACATTTTCAAAATATTTATTCTTCCAATCCAGGAGCATGGAACATTTTCCATTTCTTTGTGTCTTCCTCAATTTCTTTTATGAGAACTTTATAGTTTTCTGAGTATAAATTCTTTGACTCTTTGGCTAGGTTTATTCTCAGGTATCTTATGGTTTGGGGTGCAATTGTAAATGGGATTGACTCCTTAATTTCTCTTTCTTTTGTCTTGTTGTTGGTGTAGAGAAATGCAACTGATTTCTGTGCATTGATTTTATATCCTAACACTTTACTGAATTCCTGTACAGGTTCTCGCAGTTTTGGAGTGGAGTCTTTTGGGTTTTCCACATATAAGTATCATATCATCTGCAAAGAGTGATAGTTTGACTTCTTCTTTGCTGGTTTGGATGCCTTTAATTTCCTTTTGTTGTCTGATTGGTGAGACTAGGACTCCTAGTACTACGTTTAATAGCAGTGGTGATAATGGACATCCCTGCCAAGTTCCTGACCTTAGCAGAAAATCTTTCAGTTTTTCTCCATTGAGAATGATATTTGCAGTGGGTTTTTCATAGATGGCTTTGATAATATTGAGGTATGTGCCCTCTATCCCTACACTGTGAAGGGTTTTGATCAGGAAGGGATGCTGTACTTTGTCAAATGCTTTTTCAGCATCTATTGAGAGTATCATATGGTTCTTGTTCTTTCTTTTATTAATGTGTTGTATTACTTGGATTGATTTGTGGATGTTGAACCAACCTTGCAGCCATGGAATAAATCCCACTTGGTCGTGGTGAATAATCCCTTTAATGTACTGTTGGATCCTATTGGCTAGTATTTTGGTGAGAATTTTCGCATCTGTGTTCATCAAGGATATTGGTCTGTAATTCTCTTTTTTGATGGTATCCTTGTCTGGTTTTGGGTTCAAGGTGATGCTGGCCTTATAAAATGAGTTTGGAAGTTTTCCTTCCATTTCTATTTTTTTTTTTTTGAACAGTTTCATGAGAATAGGAATTAGTTCTTCT
>NW_026743587.1:0-3350 GCF_022355385.1 Mustela nigripes
GGGCCCTGGGGGGCAGGGAAGCCTCCGGTCTGTTCCCCCCTCCCAGGACCTCGCCATCCTCCAGGGAACGCTGCTGTGCGTGGAGAAAAGATTGTCTTTTCTTGTGCCACAGGGCAAGGCTCTAAACCGGTAGCTCTTACTTGGTGCTGATACTGAAGGTTGGATACTAAATCTAAGACTAAAATCTGGATAACAGGTGGTTTCACTTAGATCCCAAAGCGAGTCTCACGCCTGTGCTCATCGCCAGAGAGGTCAGACGTCCGTGCCTTAGAGAGGGACAGCTTCCCCATGCACACTGGGATGGCCATGGCTGAATCCGGGTCTTAGTTTGAAAAACAGCTCCTCTGTGTGCGGTGCACGAACCCTGTCCCTCTGAACGGAACCACCTCGAACACGGAGCGCAGACCCTGTGATGGGGAACCCCAGAGGGACTGTCCCCTGTTTCTGTGAAAGAGTGAATGAAGCAAGTCGTGAGCTGGGGTTTTTTGTACTCGTGTGTGCCCTCATGGATGGCCACCCCCCTCGTCTCAGCCTTTCTCAACCCTGTTTTTGAACTTCTAATAGGTGCTGCTCTCCATTCTGAGCTCAGGATAAAAAGCCATCAGTGGCTCCCCGTCTGCTAAAAATAAAAGGGTCTATTCTTCTAGGTCTTCCCTGATATGGCTCCAGACCCAGCTATCCTGACACCGTCTCTGCCGTCCTCCGGCATTCACCTTTGGGTCTGCACGACACTTTCGACCCACCGGATTCTGCTGTGCACAGCCCCCGCTACCCCGCCCAAAGGCACAACACGCCTGCCATCTCCTCCTGAAGGCCTCCCCACAGGCAGGGGAACCATGTTGTCCATGGGTCCACATCTGTGTCCCACCGGTTGCAGGGGGCAGTACATGCTATCTCCTCAGGGAAGGTGACCAAGGACCTGAGGTTTGCTGTTACCTGCCCCCACCAGCCCTCTGTCTCTTATGGACGGGAGCTGCTGTGGACATCCTCCCCCTCACACACACTGTAAGGGCCTATTCAGCCAGAGCGGCCCCACCCCGGTTGAACTGCCATTTTTTTGTTTATGCAGTAAAACTTAAATTGACCCTGCACCCACCCCCCGGGGAACTTACTTAAAAACAAGTCCCAGAAACCAGTCCCAGGTAACGAAGCCCAAAAACAAGGGAGGGTCAGGCCAGGTAGAGACATCTGATCAGTGGGGGGGGGGGGGGGGGCATACTATCTCCCTAGTTACCAAAAAGGATGGTCCCCGCCCTTTGGGCACCTTTTGGATGCCAATTCTGACCAAGGCGATAGGCTGGTTCAAATGTCTACTAGGGTAAATTGTAATTCAATTGGTCAGTTATGTGTGACCTAACATGACTGTGCAGCTTTCTCTGTGTGTTACAATTTCATTGGCCACCTGTGCGTGGCCAGCCCAACCACATGGACTTTGTCCTTAAAAGCCAGTCTGTGAAACAGAGAGGGGTCGCTCTTTCTGGGCGCAGCCCCTAACGTTCGGTTTGATTCTTGATCCTTGGCGCGAAATAAAGCTTTGCTTGACTTTTGCTTTGTATCAGTCTCGCTTCTTTAATCACGGACCCATTATTGGGGGACCCAACATTGGGGACCCAACAACACATGTCCAGTGGGTCCCAGATTTAACATGAGAACCCTGGGGGCAGATGTGCCTCTCAAGGTCAACAAAGGTGACAGTCAGAACGTCGGGTCTCCTGGTGTCACTGACACAGAGCGTGAAGGAGGATGACAAGGCCCAAGGGGGTTAGAGCCCGGGACTGGACTCCTAACAATTAGGAGAGGGCTTCAGAAGAGTGATAATGCCCACAAGCATTTGGGGGGAAAGACTCCCTTGTTGATTAGTCCCTGAAAGTTCCAAGTGGAGAGAGGAAGCCTGCCTTATGGTATCGCACAGTTTTGTCTAACAATTATGCCCAAAACTCACTCTCCCCAGAGCTGTGTAGGAGGCAGAAATCTGGGTATGCGAGGCTAAGAGCAACCTACAGTGAGATGGCTCCTTGCCCTATAGGCCATGTGACCTTTCTGCACCTCCATTCCTCATCAGGAAAATGGGGACCACAAGAGCATCCACCCCATGAGACTAGATCACATTACAGGCACAGAGGAGCCTCAGCTGCCACCCGGCATGTGTGGGCTGACGGGTGCTGACTGTTTTCAATGTCACTGTTTCTGGAACATGGAGGACAATTCCACCCACTTCAGACAGGTGGAGGTGTGAGGCCCTGCTCCTTGCCAGCAGGAGAGGAGACTGTATCTGGTTAGAGCTTTGGGATGCAGCTCAGTGGGCTTGATTCACTGTGTCTTTGTCTCCTTGGGAGCTGGGGGGGGCTACTGATCACGGCATCAGCCCTGCCCCATGGCGAGTGGGACAGGGGGTCCTGGGGGCATACAGCACCCCTGGGATGGGGTCACTACCTAATTTTGAAGGTTCAGTTCACAAGCCAGTTTGCCCTTCCTCCAAACTACATCTTTCAACCACCCAGTACTCATCGCCGTATTTTGGCTTCATTCTGCTTTATGTTTGCCTTATTTTCCAGTCACTTGAGAAATTGATGGGAGGAGTAACTACTCTTAGTGGAGAAAGGGGCCCCGCTGGGATCCCTGGACAGAAATTCAGGTCAGGTTGCTAGATGACACACAGATCCTAGAGTCTAGTCTTGCCTCTGGAGACAAGGCGTCTGGCCGAGGACTGGGGGAGAGCCGGCAAAGCCCTTACTGCGGCCAGGTCCAAGGGATCCGGATCCACAATTTGGCAGACTATGAGCTACGCTTCTGTGTGCAGCCGGGGGTCACTCAGGGTAGGGGGCAAGGGGGGGTGAGAGGGATGGGGGGGATGATATTGAACATACAGGGGCAGCTCCCAAAATCCATCCTCCAGCTGCCACTCGCAACTCAGATGTTTGTCACCTGTTGCTCCAAAGATCCCAGCTCCAAGCCACTCACTTTCTCTGACAGAGATTTGCTCCGTGCATTGAGAGGCTGGAGAAGCAGTTTGCTAGTCATTGATGTGCGGTTTCTGCTCCGTGGGACTTTGTTTCCCCTGAATGAGCTGAGCTCCTCCTCCTGGCTGACCCTGTGCACTGTCCCTCCCCAGCCCGCCACTACTCCTCACCAAAAGCTGGGAGCCTGATACTTCCAGCGCCCCCACCCTGTGTTGCGAGGGTACCTGCTCCTGGCCGCTGGCAGCCACAGCAAGCCCACTTCCCCCAGCTCCCCATCTCTGGCAGCATGATCTGTACTTTCGATACAGGCCCTCGACCCACTGACCCAGTTGACATTTGAACTCTGTGACCGACCTGCCTGGCCCACTGTTGACCCCAGGGACCAGACTC
>NW_026743588.1:0-3349 GCF_022355385.1 Mustela nigripes
CTGAGATCCAAGGACCCTAGACCCAAGCAGCGGAGCTTCTGGGGTCCTCTCCTGCCAGACCCTGGGTGTCAGCCTGAGAGTGGAGGGTTCAAGAGGGGGCCTGGAAGCGTCCCGGTGAGGCTGGTCCCCTTCTCACCTGCTTTCCCAGAAGCCACAGAAGGATCGTTCCTGTGCTCCCAGGGCTGCTCAGACCCTAGGCAGAGATGCAGGATGTGTTCCCTTCCAGGATGTTCCCCTGGCACTGCTCCCTAGCATTCTCCAGGTTCGTTCGCATGGCAGAAATTCCTTCTTTTTCAAGCCAAATAGTCTCCCTTTTTGTGTTTGTGCCACACAAACTGGGTGCCAGGGACGGCGGCGGGGAGGACATCTGGGTTCTGGCTGGCTGCTGGGTTCGGGTTGAGGCCCTGTCCTCACAGGCAGTGTGACTTTCAGTGTGTCACGCGCGCGGCTGTACCACTTTCATCCGTCGTCCCCCTTGGGAGCTGGGCACCTGCCGAGAGGAGGGCCGGAGCGCGCAGTGGGTGCTCCTCAGCTGCGGGGAGGGAGGCCTCAGACACCTGCAATGTTGGGCAGTCACTGGGGGGACCTTGAAGACGTGCTCGGGGGAAGGAGCCTTCTGCATAGGATTCCACTTACTCGAGAGGATGGTGGAGACATCGGGACCCTGGCTGCCTCCTGGGCTGGGCGCTGGGACCTGCGGAGGCTGGGAGGGAAGGAATAATCTGGCAAGGCGGCAATGCCATGCAGCCTCAAGAGTTCGGATTAGGCAGCTGCTTTCCTTTCTTGAAACTCCGTAAGTTTGACCTGAACATTTCACTGTAAGTACATTTGCCCCAAAATAAAAATCTGTAAAAAAAAAAAAAAAGGTTACCTCTAGTTCGTGTCACACACAGAATTTAGGGGGAACTCTGCAAATGTTCATGGTGTTCAAACCCCCATCCTGGCGAGGCCCCTGGGACACACCCCTGCCCACCCTGCCTCAGTGTGAGGCAGCTCTGTCTTCCACATCCCAGTCCATTCACCTGGCCTTGTCCCAGAACCTTCCTCCTCCTGCTGTCCCCAGAAGCCTAGAAGAGCACCCAGAGTTCAGCCACCGGAGTGATAGGGCCTCAGACAGCACCAGGCTCACCTGGCCGGGGGGGAACTTCTGAGGGGGGAACGGGTGGGACCTGAGCCCCGCTCAGTAAGGAGGGTGTCGGGTTCCCCCACAACACACGGCGAGGCCTGGCTGCCAGCCCCCCTGCCCAGTCTGCTGGTCACCGCCTCACCCCTCCTCTGGCCCAGCGCAGAGGCAGCTGTGAGGGGGCGTCCTGCTGTATCTCCACGGCAGGGCCCGTCTGCGCACGTGTGTCCTTGTCAGGACACTGAGTCCATGGGTCACACACAAAGATGTTTACTGTAAGGAGCTGGCTCTCGCAGTCATGGAACCTGCAGAGCCCATGTTCCTGCTCAAGTCCGGAGCCTGGCAGCCACTGTGGGACCAGCAAGAGCTGCGTCTCAGCTTTAAGGCCATCAGGCAGGATCCCCCCCACATTCAAGGGATTGATGGTCAGCCTTGTCTGCCACTTAGCCCTCAACGGATTGGATGAGGCCCACCCTCTGAGGAGCGCAGTCTATGGATTCAGGTGTTAATCCCACCCAGGAATGCTGGGAACAGCATGCAACTAAGTATGTAGGACCCCCGTGGCCCAGTCATGTTGGCCTGTAAGACTTCTCATCACGCACGCCCGGAGCCAATCACTGATGGCCCCTTCCTTGCTAACAGGTGTCTGGCAAGTCTGGCACGGCCAAGATCCCAGCCCTGAGCTGGGACAACAGGTGTCTGTCCCCAAGTCAGCAGACCCCGCTGTTCTCCGACTCTCCCACCTTGGCTGCCCCCCACCAGGGGCTGAGCCCAGGAAGGCTGCACGTTTCTCAGTCTGAGGGGACTGGCCATAGCCCCTGGCAGGCACATATCCACTTCTCCAGCCAGCAGGTACCCAGCACAAGGCAGCAGACGTTTGGTAAGAGGCACCCTCTCTGGCCTTGCTGATGGCATGGGCATAGCCTGAGGGAGGAGGCAGAGCTCTTCAGCAGCCCCTGGGGGCCCCAGAGCTCCTCTGGGCAGGGCTGGGGGCAGGCCCCACGGGCTGCAGCAGGAAGCCGGGAAGCAGGCAGGGGCTGGTGCTTAACCCCCCCACCCCGTGAATGCAAGCACCCTGTAGCGGCATCCCTCTGTCCCACGCCCTCCAGCCCCTGCAGCATCACATCTCATCAACAACAGCCCAACCTCAGGGCTGGGACCTAAGCAGGCATGACAATCAGCTCCATGTCCGGCCCCCGCTGGCCTGGCCGTGGAAGTCCAGCTGAGGTCTGAGAACCCGCTTTCCTAACCAGGTGGTCTAACCGGTCAGCGCTTCCCTGGACTAAGAGGGGACTTCCCTGTTGGGCGGCCATTAACAAAACGTGCCAGATGGGGGGGGGGCTTGAACAGGACCATTGTTTCTGGCAGTTCGGAGGCCAGGAGTCTGTGGTCACGGTGGTTGCATGGCGGGGTTCTGGGGAGAGCCCCCCTTCTGTGGCTCACGGCCACTTTCCTGCTGCTTTGCCACGTGGCAGAGAGCGCGCTGTTGTCTGTCTGTTTGCATGAGGGCACCACCAGGGCCTTGTCGCGAGAGCCCCGTCCTCGCCACCTCTTCACCCTCCAAATACCATCACCCTGGGAGTCAGGGCTTTGCACGTGGACTTCAGGGGCTCACAAACATTCAGTCCCTAGCACCCCCCTGAATCTTGCCTCTCTGCCTCCCCAGCACCCATAGCACAGATTGCATTTGTGTCTGCTGGGGACGGGACACGCCAGGTGAGGACTGGGGAGCTGGGGGAGCCCAGGGAGAGAACAGAAGCACGTCGTGAGTGGACGTGACCTTGCCAGGTCAACAACACTTGGTCCAGTCGAGCTGCAGATGCTCCAGGCTCTTCTCTCTCTCTCAGGACCCAGAGGTTTCTAAGGCCAGACGTTCCAGGCAAAAGGGCAAATACCCTTGTTTAACCCTACTTGGTGACAATGAGGGAGACTGGCCTCTTTTCCTGTGTTTACTGGACTCCTGGGTCACGTCTTGCATGGTTTTCTTAAGAGGATTTCTATCCTAGTCTATCTATCTTGGGAAAACACGCTTCATTCGTAGACCCTCGCTAGCCCTCTCCATCCCCCCAGTGGAAATATAAATCAGTTGTCTGCTCTCTGACTTTGCTTATGGACTTTCCTTGTCCTACAGAAGGCCCAATTTTCACAAGGCAACATATTTTTACCCTTTCTCTGATGGCTTACGAGGTCCCCTCCTCAGCTAGGACGAATTCCCTCACCCAAGCT
>NW_026743589.1:0-3348 GCF_022355385.1 Mustela nigripes
CTACACAAGGTGCAGTACTCAAAAGAAAAGGTTTCTGGACAGATTTTAAATGTAACCCATGTCCATTATATCTTCCTAAGAAAGTATCTGGATAGTAACATGGCCCCAGGCCAATGTTCCCAATGCAGTAAGAACTAATCTCTTAATGCAGGGAAAATGCACAGCTTATAATTATGGATAAGGACTAGATCTAAGTTTGGAGATCTTCAACCTAGGAGGAAAGTCTCTTAGAGAGAATTAAAGCTTTGATCTGCTGTTACCCTCTAGTATTTCCCATTCTTTTTAGCCATTTACTTATATGGGTAAGCATTATGGTGGGCAGATTGACTCGAGAAGAATTTCTGGTCTCAGAGTCTCCTGAACTAAAATCAGTCTTTTTCCCTCTCCCTCCTTCTATCCCTCCTTCTGTACCTTCCCACCCCATCACCAAATGTGATTGGATTTCCTTTGACCCATTGTATGTAGGACTCGTTCGGAATCCTGAAATGAGACATCCAACAGAAATCTTGAGACTAAAATTTTTGTGTTCAAAGTGGGGAACTGGAGATGTTTCCTTATACTGATGTGTGGTCATGTAATTGTGTCAAGAATGAAAGCTCTAGATGTAGTTACTTTCATTAATTTCCATCTCACAAAGGTAATAAGTGTTCTGTAGTGAGTGCCTGGGAAGATGGCTCTTGGCAAATCTGGAGAATATAAGAAAAGAAGAGTTCTTCTGGGTAAACGTTCTTGGTACCAGGTATTAGAAGCTTTTGTAGAGCTCAAACGCATACTAAGAAATTTAATTATATACTCATATATTTTAGGTATAGTTTATTTTATAAAGGGTCAAACCATTATATTAGCATGATGACTGTGTTTTTCTTGTGGAAAATTTGGAAACAGACTAATAATAAAATGTCCTCCTGCCCTGCACTATCAAAACTAGATTGATTTAGTTTGAGAGAGTTGATCATAGTCTTACAATGACAGTTTCAACACTATTTTACACAGCATTCTCAGAGTATTTAACATTTACTTTGACAGCAAAGCTGTGGAAAGAAAATTTCTGAGTGGTTATGAATGAAAAACCAGGTAAGAAGCTTGACTTAAAGGAATAATTTGTATCCTGTTAATTGTCCTATGGGTCTTAAAGAAATGAGGTAGACAATAATCAATTCTTAGTGGGCTAATGAGGCACAACATCTGAAAAGTTGGCACATATATTGGAAGTTCCTTGATGATGAATGATGCTGAACATCTTTTCAAGTACCTGTTGGCCATCTGTATGTCTTCTTTGGAAAAATGTCTATTCAGAGCCTCTACTCATTGTAAAATCAGACTGTGTTTTGTTTTGTTTGGCTATTGAGTTGTATGAGATCTTCATGTATTTTTTTATTTTTATTTTTTCCAGCATAACAGTATTCACTGTTTTTGTACCACACCCAGTGCTCCATGCAACCCGTGCCCTCTCTAATACCCACCACCTGGTTCCCCCAACCTCCCACCCCCCACCCCTTCAAAACCCTCAAATTGTTTTTCAGAGTCCATAGTCTCTCATGGTTCACCTCCCCTTCCAATTCCCCTCAACTCCCTTCACTCTAATTCCCCTTGTCCTCCATGCTATTTTTTCTGCTCCAAAATTAAGTGAAGCCACATGATAATTGACTATCTCTGCTTGACTTATCTCACTCAGCATAATCTCTTCCAGTCCCATTCATGTTGCTGCAAAAGTTGGGTATTCATTCTTTCTGATGGAGGCATAATATTCCATAGTGTATATGGACCACATCTTCCTTATCCATTTGTCCGTTGAAGGGGATGTTGTTTCTTTCCACAGTTTCGTGGCCATGGCCATTGCTGCTATAAACACGGGGGTAGAGATGGCCTTTTTTTTTTTTTTTTTTTTTTTTTCTTTTTTACAAATGGCCCTTCTTTTCACTACATCTGTATCTTTGGGGTAAATACCCAGGAGTACAATTGCAGGGTCATAGGGAAGCTTTGATATCTGCTCTACTCCAAGTCCTATTTCTATGTTCCCTTTTAATTGACTGGCACCAACATTCATTTGGACAGGTTATTTTATCTCTCATCCTATCGACCACTGAATTCTGAAATTTTTTGCCTTCAAAACATCTTTTGAATTCTTCTGTAAGTTTCTGCTATAATCTGAACAACATTTTTTTAAAATGTGGAATACTGCATTATTAGTCTGAAAAATGGCTTTCTTGTATGCAATCTGACCTTCACCCTGGAAGAATAACCCTTTAAAATATGAATCTGTTGATACCACCGTTTAGACAAGTCACTTCAGAAATTCCCCTTTACATTGAAAATAAAGACTCTATTAATAAACATAAGTTTCCAGTGCCTGTATGATCTGGCCCTTCCCTTAGACTCTGGCTTTCATGTGCACCACCTCCCTCATTCCTCTAGGCTCTGACCTCTCTGGCCATGTTCTCTTTTGCCACAGAGTCTTCTCACATGAGGCTCCCTCTGTCTGGATCACTCTTCTACCTCTCCACTACTTACCAGGTGGACTCCTAACTTCCCACAATATAAGCTCAAGCTTTAGCTTCTCAAGTCTGCCTTCGTGGACCTGACTTGGAGCTCTTTCTTGGCACTTATCACTGATAATTTTGCATTTGCTTCTATTGTTATTGTTAGCCAATAATGCCTGTCTTTCTTATTGGAATCAAGCTCTACAAGGTCACAATTTATGTCTGGCAATCATTAATTCTGTAGTCCCAGGCAAGAGAATGTAATAGGAGTTCAATAAATAGTTGTTAGATGAAAGATTGCTTATATTGCTTTACAACTTACTTTTCTATCTAAAAGAAAGCGGTGTGCGATTACTGTTAGGTTTGGGCTGTCTTGAGCATTGTTGTGAAGTGGCCAGCAGAACCTTCAATGGCATACATGAAAGGGATGTTGCAGGCTACTGTGTATGTTCTTCCAGAGGAGGTTGTGGATAGAGTAGCCCAATTTCTCAGAAGAAATAGATGTTGCTCTCACCTTATTTCCTCTCTAGCCATGCAAAAAGCAGACTAAATGGAGCAAGTTAATTTAGCACATTTTCAGATGAAGTCTCACACTATTCCTGGGATGGGATAGCATTATAGGATAGTCAAGGTCGTCTGAGATTGGCTATGGACAGTTGCAATTGGTGTTCTTCCATACACGTTGGGAAGCATGTAGAAGTTTCCAGAAGTGTTACCCAAGATAAAAATCTTGTTTGCTACTGAAAAGCTGTTCCCACCTTTTCTGGGTATGTAGAGCCTTTATTGCATCCCAGTGTGTAACCCTAACTCATGCGCCTTGAGAAAGATACAGTATCCAGACCCCAGCAAGAAATTCTAATGGATCTAA
>NW_026743590.1:0-3348 GCF_022355385.1 Mustela nigripes
ATGCTTAGGTTTTGGGGTGAGGGCACAGCAGGTGCACTCTGAAGAGATTAATAAAGACCTCGTGCAACTGAAGTCAAGGCGAAGATCAGCCGATGGCTCAGGTTGGAGTTTCTTTCCATGATCCGCCTTCATGAAGATTGGGGGCATCATGTGACCTTGGAAGCTTTCCATGATATGAGTTGTGAGGTGGACTATGCACAAGGAATCCTGTGGGAGAGTCGAGACCTGTTGGATGGCTCAAGGATGTCCCATAAGGAAAGACGCAAAAGGAGGGTTATGAGAGTTCTAAGGACCTCTAAGGAGAGATGCCTGGAAACCAAAGCAATAGATCCGACAGGTGCCTATGGGCCTGTTCGTTCCTTTTTAACTCTGGGGACATCAGTCTATGGGTCTGAGGCGGTAGGGGCTCAGATGGGCGCAGATTGCCCCTGTTTGTCCTGGGAAGCCACAAATATTGGGATGGCCTCAGGGATTTTGGAGGTTTATCCTATTAGTAGGGTTGTGGCCATTGGAATGGGAACATACAATTCCCTTGGAGAGGGCAAGCACAGTCATCCGGTTTGGCTCCAGGGGCCTGAGCCTGTAGGGTGTGTACGCCAGGGCTCTTTGGACAGTTGTCTGAAAACACAAACTCGGCTTATGTTTCGGGTAATAGGTATGGCAGGACTGATCTACAGACCATGAGGAGAACACTTCGGGATATGAAAAAAGGGCGAGTGTGAGGCTCTTGCTCAAGTTTTTGTCTCTGGATATCGTGTCACTCATGGTCGTGAAATTTCCGGGTGACTTCATGGGAAATGGACGAGTCTTACTCTCTGGGGGTTTGGCCCCGTACAAAGAGTTTGGGGTCATTCTGTGGGATGGGAGAAATCCGTTGTTCTGTTGTTGTTGATTTCTTTTGTTCTGTTTTTGAACCTCAGGTGTCCCACCAAATGAGGGATTCCAGAGTAGAGCCCTGGGCGGGGCTACTGGCAACCAGATATCTGGTTAAAAATTGGGGCCTAGCGACATGTCAAGCCCATTATGACATCTAATGGTCCAGCCACTGAGAGGACGTACTAGAGGACAGGACTCAATCTGAGGGTCACAATGCGTGTTTATGCCCTCGTCGCACTCAAGAATGGGCAGGTCCTCAGGCTGAATGCTGGTTTCTCCTACACTGAATGTTGGACAACATGCCCACCAGAAGGTTACTTGCCATGGGTAAGGAAGAGTTCTGATTTCTGCATCACAGTCACCCCTGGGCAGTGATTGGATATAAGGTCTATGGTTCTGAAGTCTGAAAACTGAGGTAGGGAACAGATCATGACCTAAGGCCATGGCGGGTCTGATGTGCTCAGTGTTCGGTCAGCTGTCTGGGTGTTGGTCATGAGGTCCGGGCTCAGGTTGTCAGACAGTGCATTAGTGCCCAGGTTAGACTATATTTTGGGTTCATTCGAGTGCCGTGTATGTTCTTATCTGAAGAACTCTTCAGGATATGAAGAATGAGCGAGTCTGAGGCGCGTGCTCAGGCTTTTGTCTCTGGATTTTGTATCAGCGATGGCCGTGGAATGTTGGGGAGGCCTCATGGTCCATGGAAGAATGTTGTTCTCTGTGGACTTGGCCCGATCCCAATTTTTTTCCGTCAATCTGTGGGATGGGAGTCTCCTTTCAGGTGTGTTACCTCAGGTGTCCCACCAAAAGAGGAATTCCAAAGCAGAGCCCTGGGGAAGAATGAAGGGACAACCTGAACTATGGTTAAAAATTGAGGCCTAGGGGAATGGCAAGCCCAATATGCTGTCTCTCCTTCCAGCCACTGAGAGGCCTGGGACTGGGCTCAGGCTGAGGGTCACAATGTGTGTTTGTGACCAATGTGGCCCACAAGCATGGGCCGGTCCTCATGGCTACACTGGTTTCAACTACACTGAACCTTGGACAACATGCCATCCACAAGGTTTCTTGCCATGGGGAAAGAGTTCTGATTTCTGCATCATTTTCAATCCCGGTCCATGATTGGAGATAAGGTCTAGGTACTGAATCATGAAAACTGAGGTTGAGAAGAGATGACCACCTAAGGCCATGGCGGGTCCGATGTGCTCAGAGTGCGGCCAGCTGTCTGGGTGGGGCCAGGAGTTCCAGGATCAGGATGTGTCAGAAAGGGCATTAGTGCCCCGGTCAGCCTATATATTTGGGGTACAGCCGAATGGCGTGCAGGTTGCTCCTCATTTGGGGTTTCAGGGTAGCCCCAGAGGGCAATGTTTTTTTCTGGAGGGCAGGCAGAGTGATGCAATGTAGTTCTGGATTGCCAAACTGCAGGGCTTGTGGGCCAGCAGTCTGAGGACGGAAGTCTGAGAACCCAAGCTAGGCCTAGGTTTCTGGGTGAGGATATGGCAGGCACAATCTACAGACCTGAATCGAGGTCTCGTGCACCTGAAGTCAGGGCAAGGATCAGACGATTGCTCAGGTTGGACATTCTGTCCCTGATGGCCCCTTCTTGAAGGGGGGGGGTGGAACACGAGGCCATGGGGGTGTTCCAACGATGGGAGTTGTGAGAAACTCCCACTGCAAAGATTCTTCTGCAGGACAATTGAAACCTGTTGGATGGCTCCAGGAAAAGGATTCCGTGCAGGGTTCTAAGGATGAATGGCTGGGTAGCCCACCTCGCATTCCAATTCTCACCACGCAACAAGACAGGTTAGATCTGCTGGATCTGGGGGAGCAACGGAGGATGCTGAGTTTAAATGGACTCTCCCGTGGATGTGTCCTAATATGATTTTGTGTCTATGGAGACCTTGGAATGAAGCAGTGGCACTGGGGCCCTGAAGGGTTCTCCTAAAGAAGGCTTTCACACAGCTCCATCGTGCAAGTTTCCCATGTGTAGATGAGATTTGCTCTGATGGGTGAGTAAAGAAACAGCCATATGCTGTTATTGAATTCCAGTCCTCTGAGGAGAGATGCCTGGAAACCAAAGCAATGGATCCGATAGGTGCCTAGGGGCCTGTTCGTTCCTTTTTACCTCTGGGCACATCAGTCTTCGGCTCTGAGTGACAGTAGGTGCTCAGATGGGCCCAGATTGCCCTTGTTTGTCCTTGGAAGCCACAAATATTGGGATGGCCTCAGGGGCTTTGGAGGTTTATCCTATTAGTAGGGTTGTGGCCATGGGAATGGGTACATACAATTCCCTTGGAGAGGGGAAGCACAGTCGTCAGGTTTGGCTCCAGGGGCCTGAGCATGTAGGGTGTGTAGGCCAGGGCTGTT
The DNA here is from genome assembly GCF_022355385.1 of Mustela nigripes. Classification (NCBI taxonomy): domain Eukaryota; kingdom Metazoa; phylum Chordata; class Mammalia; order Carnivora; family Mustelidae; genus Mustela; species Mustela nigripes. The sequence goes on from NW_026743590.1 coordinate 3,238, forward strand.
TGGACAGTTGTCTGAAAACACAAACTCGGCTTATGTTTCGGGTCATAGGTATGGCAGGACTGAACTACAGACCATGATGAGAACTCTTCGGGATATGAAAAAAGGGCGAGT
>NW_026743591.1:0-998 GCF_022355385.1 Mustela nigripes
TCTGTGGACAGGTCTGATGTTATTCTGATGGGCTTTCCTCTGTAAGAAAGGAGCCTCTTTGTCCTAGCAGCTTTCATGAGATTATACCTACAATTATGATTCCTCAATTTGACTACCAGGTGTTGTGATGGTTTTTTGGAATGTATAATCTTGGGAGGAGACCGTTCAGACTCTAGTACATGAACGCAGATTCCATTTGGGAGTTTGGGAAAATTTTCATGAAGAACTTGTTCCACTATATCTTCTAGACTTCTTTCTTTCTCCTCCCCTTCAGGGATTTCAATAATTCTGACTTTGGAAGGTTTCATGGCATCATTTATTTCCCTGATTCTGTTTTCATGGTTTCTAGGCTGTTTGTTCCAGACCTCCTCCTGATCCTTTCTCTCTATCTGTTTGTCCTCCAGATCACTAATTCTAACTTCTGTCTCAGTTACCCTAGCTTTGAGAGAATTTAGATTAGATTGGAACTCATTGAGAGCATTGTGAACCTCAGCCCTGGTAGCTTTAAGCTCTGCCCTAACATTGTGAACATCATCTCTCTTCACTTTCAGCTCAGCCCTAATCAATTCCGTTTTGTCATCCATGGCTTTCTCCAACCTAGCTATTGCCTGGATAATTGTTAGCCTGAATTCTCTTTCCGACATATTGTCTATGTTGATAGCCATTAGCTCTGTTGCTGAAGGTCAATCCTCTATATTTTTCTACTGTTGGGCATTCCTCCACCTAGTCATTTTGGTGAGAGATGACTGAATAGATGTAGCTGGATGTATTGACAGTGTTACAGTCAAGGTGCACCCTGGAACACTTCTGAGCAATCAGGATTTCCTACCCAAACGAGAGACAAAAGAAAAGAAAAAGAAAAAAAGGAGAGACAGAGAGACAGGAAAGAAAGGGAAGATGAAAGAGAAGGTTCAGCCCAGATGAGCCCCAAGGTAAGATTTATGAAGTAGACAAACAAAAACAAACAAAAAGACTGATAAAAGTATATGACAACAGAA
>NW_026743591.1:1098-3347 GCF_022355385.1 Mustela nigripes
AAAAGAAAAGAAAAAGAAAAAAAGGAGAGACAGAGAGACAGGAAAGAAAGGGAAGATGAAAGAGAAGGTTCAGCCCAGATGAGCCCCAAGGTAAGATTTATGAAGTAGACAAACAAAAACAAACAAAAAGACTGATAAATGTATATGACAACAGAAGAAAAAATATATATGCAAATAAAGGAAGAACCTCGTCAAAAAGAACCCCAAGTGTAAGATTTATATACTATCAGGACAAACACAAAAACACAGAAACACTGGCAGAAGAAAAGGATGGGAGAGTGGTTATAAATTCTCAGTGTGAGCCAAGAAGTTTGTTTTGCTTCTTCTTGGATGTATCTTGATATCTTTGCTAAAGGACTCATGTTTCCTAAGATAAAGGGGGATTAAAAATTTGTTTAGCTATAGGAGAGTACTGGTTGGGGAAAGGGGAGTACTTTGAAGTTTAATTCTATCTGAATATAAGAAAATAAAAATAAAAAGGAATAAACTGGACTAAACTAAACTATAATTTAAAAAAATAAATACAAAAAATAGAAAAACAAAAAAAAAAAAAAAAAAAAGAAAAAAAAAAAAAAAAAAAAAAACAACCCATAGGTGTATGTATCAAAATGTTTAGGTTAATATACACTATGGAGTATTATGCCTCCACCAGAAAGGACGTATACCCAACTTTTGTAGCAACATGGATGGGACTTGAAGAGATTATGCTGAGTGAAATAAGTCAAGCAGAAAGAGTCAATTATCATATGGTTTCACTTATTTGTGGAACATACAAAGAGCATGGAGGACATGGGGAGATAGGAGAAGGGAGTTGGGGAGGTGAACCATGAGAGACAATGTACTCTGAAAAATAATCTGAGGGGTTTGAAGGGGCGGGGGTGGAAGGTTGGTGTACCAGGTCATGGGTATTATAGAGGGCACGGTTTGCATGGAGAACTGGTTGTAGTGCAAAAATAATGAATATTGTTATGCTAAAAATAAATAAAATATAAATTTTTTAAAAAGTTCAGGTTAGAAGGTTATAATGGATTTTGATGTACTGGAAAGCTCACTGTGATGATAAATATGTTTAAAAAATTATCTATATAAAAAAAAATGAACCAGAGTAGTGGGAATGAGTAAAAAATAAAAGTTTTCCGTTGAAGTAGAGGTGGTTGTTCTCTTGTCGTCCTTTTTTTTTTTTTTTTTCCTTTCTTGGTTTGTTTTCTGGGTGAGGGGGATGCCACGTGGGTTTTCAATGATGTTCCCTGAGTTAAGTCCTCCCACCCCCCTCAAGGGAGTGGGCTCTGAGGAAACTTGTTTTTAATCAGGCTTTTGTGCTCGGGCGGTTTTTATGTTTGTTCACTTTTTTTTTTCTCTCACCTTGATGGCTTTTGATGGTTTTTGTAGTTTTAGAGGAAAACATAGTGCACCCTGACCTCCCTCTCAGAGAGAAGCCTCAGTCTGGCTTCAGAGCCCAAATATGTTTCCCCTTGACCGCTGGCAAAGCAGGTCCAGAGTCGCAGTCCCTGGGCATGCAGGATCCTTTGCTTGTACCCAAAGCCATGGCAGTGGCGGCCGTCTGGGCAGCTCCAGACCGCCAGAGAGGTTCCAAGCAGTAATCGCACACTGAGATTTTCCCGATGGCCCAGGCTGGGAGTGCCTGGTCTTTCTGGGTCTAAGAGCACTCGGCTTGCCCGCACCTCTTTCAGGGGAGCCTGTGGGTCACACACGGGTCTCAGGCTCTGAGAATGGGGTGTGGTCCGAAAGCACCAGGCTGGGCCTTCGTGCAACTCTCTGGGGGGAGAGTTTGGTGCACGCTTCTTAGGCTCTGAAACAATGGTGTGTATCAAAGGCCGCAGGCTGGGCCTTTGTACCTCTCTCAGGGGAGGATGAGCAGCACACGCATCTCAGGCTCTATAGCAGGGCTCGCACATTCTGGTGTCCGGCATGGCTCCCATCCCCTCACAGGAGCAGGACGCCACGTGTTCTCGGATGCTCTCGTGGCTTAGAGTCCAAAACCTGGTTTCTCTGCTATACCATCTCTGGCTCAGCACCAGGGAAGGCTGTCCTGGGACCAGGGATATAATCCCATGTCCCTAGCCACCTCAATCTCACAATTTCCCCACCCCACTATCCTTTGCTCTTTTGGAGTGATTTTAATAAGTCCCTAAGTTAATCCTGGTCCCCAGATGCAGGGCACTCTTGCTCATATTGGGGTATTACTTTCCAACTGGTCGCCTCTGGTGGCTCCCTCCTCCTGTTGTTTA
>NW_026743592.1:0-3347 GCF_022355385.1 Mustela nigripes
TTTTTTTTTTCCCCGATAAGAAACAGAGACATAAAGAGATTAAGTAAATTTCAGGAACTACCCAACTAGAAAGTGACTGGGCTGAGATTCAGATCCACACAGTCTGGCTCTAGAGCCCAGGCTCTTAATCATTGCATGACATTCCTCTCCGGATCTAAAGGAATGTTATCCAGATATATCACATGCAAATGACATGCATCTGTAGGACAGACATCTTATAAATGCAGTTTTTGGTATAATGGTGAAAATAGAAATGACAACAACTGTGAGCTTTCGGCTGAATTTTAAACTGGTAGCTGTGAAGATAAGCAGTACCCTAACAACTGTGAAAAAGCAGTTGTGGAAAGCTAGGTAATTTGGTTGAAAACTATAAATTTCTCTCTCTCCCTAAATGTTATAATTCCCTGAACAAACCAAACAGTGTGGTGATGTTTTGTGGGATTTGGGTTATAAACAGATAGGAAATCTATGTGAATTCAGTGGCGGTTTCATTCAGTGGGCATCCCAAATCTTGCTGTTTCTTGTACACTTCAGGTGCGCTCCCACCTCAGGATCTTTGCCCTTGCTGTTCTCTTGAAGCTGCGTGCCTTTCTCTGTCCCTTGCCCTCCCCTCCTTCAAGTCTTTCCTCATTTATCAATTCAGTGAAGCTGTCCTTGCATCATTCTGTCTTCAATAGCACCTCTCCATTGGGGCTGGCTTTCTCTGTCTCCCTGCTCTATTTGTTTTTCTCTGTGCTAATTATCACCTCATAACATGTATATAATTCACTTATTATTTGTTGTCTATCTCCCACAAATGTGATGCATCCTCTGTGAGGACAAGGATTTCCTCACTGCTATATCCTCAGAGCCTGGCTGCTAGGAATCACTCAGGAAATATTTGTTGAGTGCATTCAGTTTATTTCTGATGTCAAAATATTTCACAATAAGATTTATCTGGTCTGAATGGATAAAGAATATGTGAGATACATACACATAGTGGACTATTACTCAGCCATCAGAAAGTATAAATACTTACCATTTACATTGATGTGGATGGATCTGGTGGGGATTATGCTGAGCGAAATAAGTCAGTCAGACAAAGACAATTATCATACAGTTTCACTCCTATGTGTAATATAAGAAACAGCGCAGAGGATCATGGGGTAAGGGAGGGAAAACTGAATGGGAAGTCATTAGAGAACAGAGAAAAACCATGAGAGACTCTTAATTATATGAAACAAACAGTTGCTGGAGGGGAAGTGATGGGGGAAAGGGGTAACTGGGTGATGGGCATTAAGGAGGGCATGTGATGTGATGAACACCAGGTGTCATACCTCACTGATAAATTATTGAACTCTACATCTGAAACTAATGATGTATATTGGCTAATTGAATCTATTTTAAAAAAGGAAAAAAAAGATTTATCTGGTAGTTAACTAGAATTAAAATATTCATGCTTCTTTTGCAACTAAAGAACAAAATTGAGAAAACCAATCCATTTGGTTTTGAATAGTCCCTATCATTTAGCAAGACTAAACTTTTAGATATCTGTTATACTATGGTTCTTAAGGTTGTTGTGTTAGTTTTATAATGTATTCTATCCCTGTTTCTAATCTTTCATTCTAATGTCAAGAAAAGACAAAACAAGCAGATATATACCATAATTATGCATATTAAATGGTAAACACAGAGTAAATAGGTTTCTTCTGAAATTATATTCTGCCCCACAAGGAGATTTCATCCAGCTAAAGCCCTGGAAGTCATCACATTGTTTTGGCCTTTTTTCCTAAATTTTATCTTAATTGAGGTGGATGTTTATATGTCACTTTGGTAAGAATTCATGTGGCTTTTTTGGTAAAAACTGAAAAAGAATGGAAGTTCTGTTTTTCTTTGGAATACCCTTATGCCTCTGATGTGCATTGGTTGCATTAGATGTTGGTTTATTAGCTATTAGCTATTAGCTATGTGTTATTTTTCAGTGAGGAAGGAAGTCATTGTCTGAAACTGTAAATGCTATCCTGCAGAGGTAAAAAATTTTCTCTGACATCTTTCAAATAGAAGGATAGCCACTTTAACTTGATAGTTTCACTGATTTTTGGCAATATAATGCTATATGTAGGAAAAGAACATGTTGTAGGCGAACAGGACGTAATGTGAATGTGCTTTGGTGTGGGTTCACAGTCATACCAATAATTTTTATAGCTGTCTGAGTTTTACTTCCCTTTGGGTATGCTATATTGATCTAAGGGAACACAAATAAATGATAGGGTAAGGGGAACAACAAAAACAAAAACGTTATCAACCAGTAAACCGAGAAATTTGCCTGGTCTTCTAGAGCTAGTCCCCAGTCATGTCTGTGATCCCTGTAAACTTAGTTGAAGAAAATTTTTAGGGTACTTTGAATTATATATTCATTGAACAAACACATTGAGTGTCTTTATGTGCCAAGCATTCATTCTGGTAAATGCTCTTAAGGAACTCAGTGTAACTTGGGAGAGAGATAAATAAATAGACATTTTAAATAAGGCTCCAGTGAAAATGAGTGTAGGGTGCTGTAAGAGAACATAGTGTACCTAATAAATATTGTGGGGGAGATGAGTTGTCAGAGAGGTCCTATTTCACTTGTCTCTTCTGGCTTTTGTTGAAGGAATAGTTTAGTATTAACTGTTCTTTTTCTTAAGTGCCAAACCATATGAAATTAAAATTAAGGGCATATTTTGATTGCTTTGTACATTTTGATTCACCATCATCCCTAGATATTTTGAAAAGTTATAATCAGTTTCCATGAAATTGGCTTTAATCACAGATATGCAAGCATATCTGAAAAGCTTTCAAAGTATTTTTTCACAAGTGACTGTTTTTATGTTTAAGGACTCAGACACCTGGTCTCACCACCTTTTAATATGCCAGATATAAGATTTTTCCCAGAGCGCCTGGGTGGCTCAGTGGGTTAGGCTGCTGCCTTCGGCTCGGGTCATGGTCTCAGGGTCCTGGGATCGAGTCCCACATCGGGCTCTCTGCTCAGCAGGGAGCCTGCTTCCTCCTCTCTCTCTCTCTGCTTGCCTCTCTGCCTACTTGTGATCTCTCTCTGGCAAATAAATTAAAAAAAAAAATCTTTAAAAAAAAAAAGAAAAGATTTTTCCCAGGCATAGTCTTAAATACTTGTGTAGAGTTAGACTTCGAAAATACAAAACAAGGGCGCCTGGGTGGCTCAGTGGGTTAAGCTGCTGCCTTCGGCTCAGGTCATGATCTCAGGGTCTTGGGATTGAGTCCCGCATCAGGCTTTCTGCTCAGCGGGGTGCCTGCTTCCTCCTCTCTCTCCCTGCCTGCCTCTCTGCCTACTTGTGATCTCTCTCTGTCAAATA
>NW_026743593.1:0-3346 GCF_022355385.1 Mustela nigripes
TCATCAAGACAGCATTGTAATAGAGCTTGAAGTCCAGAATTGTGATGCCACCAACTTTGGCTTTCTTTTTCAATATCCCTTTGGCTATTCGAGGTCTTTTCTGGTTCCATACAAATTTTAGAATTATTTGTTCCATTTCTTTGAAAAAGATGGATGGTACTTTGATAGGAATTGCATTAAATGTGTAGATTGCTTTAGGTAGCATAGACATTTTCACAATATTTATTCTTTCCTGGGCAATATTCTTGCATGAAAACAATTGACAGGAGCTGAATTGTGGGTTTTTATGGTGACCTGTGCTTTTCATTTTCTACAGTTCTCACCTCTCCTGTTGTCTTAGAACTGGCCCATTTCACTCATGTCTGGCTCTTACAGGTCTGGAACTTGCAACCCCTTGTTCTCTCTCTTGAAAACTCATCTCCGAGCTTTAAGTTTTACCCTTTCTAAATTTATATTGCAGCCAGAACGATTCTTTTTTTTTTTTTTAAAAGATTTTATTTATTATTTGACAGAGAGAAATCACAAGTAGTCGGAGAGGCAGGCAGAGAGAGAGAGGGAAGCAGGCTCCCTGCTGAGCAGAGAGCCCGATGCGGGACTCGATCCCAGGACCCTGAGATCATGACCTGAGCCGAAGGCAGCGGCTTAACCCACTGAGCCACCCAGGCGCCCCCGATTCTTTTAAAGAAGCTTTATTTGGTCATTCTACTGCTTATGCCAACCTTTCACCTTCAGTGTCCCCTCACTGTTTTCAGGAAAACACACAAACAACCTCTTTAGCATGGCATCTAAGACCCTTCATGATCTGACCTTAATTATCTAATGACCGTTGTCTCAAAGAATGTTCTTTCTCTCATGTGCTACTTTCCAGCCATATTCAACTTCTTGGGCTTATTTGAAAAGAAAGCATTAAAATGTGGCCAAATGAATGGGGTTTGAATTCAGAAGGACCTGGATTTTAGAAGTTTGGGGCACCTGGTTGGCTCAGTTGGTAGAGTGTGCAGCTCTCCATCTTGGGATTTTAAGTTCCAACCCCCTGTTGGGTGTAGAGGTTACTTAATAATTAAAGAAAAAATAAAAATAAAAAGTTTGCTGAGCATTTCTTTTGTAGTTAGTGCCAGAATAATTGATTTCCTTTCTATTTCTGGTTGGCTAAGTGAAAACAAATCACATTGATACTGAGTTTTATTAGAAAAATTCTCCATCTATTGAGATGATTATGATTATGATTTTCTTCTTTAATATGTTGAAACACATAGATTTATTTCTAGTTTTAAACACATTGTTCCTTGTATAAAACCAACTGGTCATAATTTATTACTCATATATTTCTAGATTTAATTTTCATATGTATTGGTATTTTTGCATCTGGGTTTATAAGTGATATTGGCCAGTAATTTTCCTTCCTTGTTTACTGTCATGGTTTTATTGCTCTCATAAAATGAATTGGACTTCTGTCAACTCACAGAATTTTTTCCATTGTTGTTACCATTGCTTTTCGTGGATGATACTTATTTGATTCAATTTATTTAATGGTAAATGATTGTTAAATCTACTGTTTTTTCTTGTGTCAGTTTTGGTAAATTATACTTTTTCTAAGAATTTACCCATTTCATAAAATCTTCATATTTATTGCAAAGTTGTTTGCAATAAAATCTTACCTATTTGAAGACTGAATCATATTTAGTGATTCTCTTGTTTCTCTTCCTATTATTTATCAGTGCATTCTTCATTTTTGTCTTAGTCTCCCTGATGTTTATTGATTTCCTTTGTCTTTCCTAAGAACGAACTTTTGGTTAACTTGTTCTTTTCTTTTGGATTTTTTTCTATTTTATTGATTGTGCTTTTATCTTTCTTATTTCCTTCTACTTTCTTTCTGCCTCAAATCTATTATTTTTATATCTAATAATGTTTTGCCTTAAAGTATATTTTGTCTGATATTAATATATATATAATGTTTTCTTTCAGTTATTGTTTAGGTGTGTCTTTTTTATCATTTTATTTTTAATTGCAGTATAATCAACATACAATATCCTATTAATTTCAGATGCATATCATAGTGATTTGATATTTTCATATATTATGAAGTGATCCCCATGATAAGCCTAGGATCCCTACCATCATTTTAGATTAAACTTCTCTGTATTTTCATTTTCAGTGTTAGTCTTATAAACAGCATATAGTTGTTTTTTATTTTTTTAACTACTCAATAATTATCTTTTTAAAAAATAGTTGTCTTTTAACTGAAACATTTAGACCATTTCCATTTGGGGATGAATTTTTCTTTTGACTTCATTCTTGTAGGAAATTTTGCTGACTATTGGATTATAGGCTTGGTAATTGTTTGATTTCAGGACTATGTTCTGGTTTGTATTGCTGTTACTCCTTCAGAGGTTATCAGTTCATCTCCACTATCCCCATGGAGTAGGGGGAGGAGGGTTCCTCATAAGGTTTAAGATGCCTGTCTGTCCTCTGTGAGAATCTCTGGGCTGTGTGTATGTGTGTTGTGTTCATAGGGTGATTATTTAAAATCCATATAAAGTGTATGTGTTATAATTAGTTGATATGTCTTATAAGCCTCATTTACTCCATTATTCCTTTTTTCTTCTCCTGATTTTGTTGTTATTGTGCAAGAAAACAGGTGGTTTGTCTTATAGAGAGTTCAGTCTGGATTTAGTCCATTGTGTCTCCACAGTGCAGTTTAACCTGTTACTCTGTCATCTGTATGTCTGCAAATCAACAGTTGAGTCCAGAGGCTTAATCAGATTTCAGTTCATGATTTTGGGAAGTCTGCTTCAGAGATTGTATTGTGTTCTTCCATCAGGGGGGCACATGATGTCTGGGTGTCTCTCTTTTTTGTGATGATAGCAGCATTTTGAAGCTCAATGCCTAGATCTATTGATTCATTAGGAGTTTAAAAATGGTGATATTTTACCTTCATTTCTTCTTCATTCATTATCTGGGAAACTTCTACAAAGAGAAATTTCTTCTTATCTACTATCTGTTTACCCAGTGGTACGGTTTGCATAGGAAAGGCAGGATAAACGTTTACTTCTTTTTCTCCACTTACTATTTTTAATAATGAGTTGGTTCACTAGTAGCCTCTAAGAGAAATCAAGTAGGGTTTTAAAAATTACCATTACAAACTTAAGGATTTAAGCATTTTCAATGTGTTTTATTTCATTATGGTTAAAAACCTTATTATAATACTAAAAGGGTCTTTGCCCAGAAGGATGTTCTTTAAATTGACTTCTGAGTCTTTGATTGTTTCTTTGCTGTTCATATGCTAAGATGTTTTAGCCTTATCTCATTTATTTCCAGCTCCAGACCTAGAATAACCAATTTCTAC
>NW_026743594.1:0-3346 GCF_022355385.1 Mustela nigripes
TCTATGTAGATCATAATAAATGTTTTTAATAAGCATGAAATTATAACACTGAAGTGTGCTAAAATGAATCCACCTGCTAAGGGTGAGAGAACAAAAATAAACATCATTTTTCCAAATAAGAGGAATTTATTACCTTTGAATCAAAGCATGTGGATTTGTTCAAACTGGCAATAAAGGAATATGGAGACACAAACCATAGAAAGTCATATTTTAGATTTCTAAAAGACTTCGAAGTGAAGAGTATACATTTTTTAAATGCTACATAATGCTATATAATGACAAGATAACAGGTTGTGACAAATAGCATTTTAAAAGCTCTACTCATAATGGAACGGAAGGTGTCATTTCCCTATAATTTTATATATGTCATTAATTTACTATATCTGGATACAACATATTACCAAACAGATGTTCATCAAGACTAAATCATTTTTAATGGAACATAATAATTTGAACCTACATCTATTAACCATTTTTGTCGATCTAACATTTATAGTCTCGCTAAACATTTTATCAGTTGTCGACAAAATTAAAATAAAATAGGATAAAAAGTCGTGTTTGGAAAGGTAGATTTTTCTTTCAAATTTGCATTTAAATGAAAATATTTGCTTATATTTTTAAAACTATAAATGTAATTTTATATATATCTGACCTATCAGATGATATAAAATTTTTGGAGAAAATATGACATAATTTTTGATCTTGGTTGAAGGTATTAATATAGAGCAACTGTTTGCATTATTTGTATTGTGATATCTTAGTTAATAAACATGAATAACTGGTATAAAATATGTTTTTTTTTAAATTTTATTTATTTACTTGTCAGAGATCACAGGAAGGCAGAGAGGCAGCCAGAGAGAGAGGAATGGAAGCAGGCTCGCTGAGAAGAGAGCCCACTGTGAGACTCAATCCCAGGAATCTGGAATCATGACCTGAGCCAAAGGCAGAGATTTTAACCCATTGAGCCACCGAGATGCCCTAAAATATGTTTTTATTTATATATAGAATTATAGTTCTTGCCAAAATATGGAACTAGCTGGAACTGAATGCCTCCTTCAAAGTCAGCTCTGGAGAAATTATGCAAGTGTAATATGGAACTATTTCAGATATTAACCATAAACAAAGAAATGATGATAAATTCCTTAAAGACTCAAATTTGCTCTTGACTGGTGTGTTTCAAGCTCTATTCCTGGTTTGAAGACAGGTTTTTACAGGCCTGTCACTGTAGAAATCAGCTGGATATTTAGAGGCTATCAGAACTGTACAAAAACCTTGAAGGGGTAAAGACTTGAAAATTCTTTAGAGAGATTAGCTCCCTAAGGCATTATTCCTCCACACATTTTCCTCCAATCAATTAAGACTGATGGATGAGGGGCACCTGAGTGGCTCTCTCATCACGTGGGTGGTGGGTTAAGCCTCTGCCTTCATCTCAAGTCATGGTCTCTGGGTCCTGGGATCCAGCCCCACATCCGGCTCTGCTCAAAAGGAAGCCTGCTTCCCTCCCTGCTTGCTTGCCTCTCTGCTTACTTGTGATCTCTCTCTCTCTCACTTTCTCTCTCTCTGTGTCCAATAAATAAATAAAATCTTTTAAAAAAGGCTGATGGATGATAAATTATGAAAACTGCTCCCTCCAAATGATGCTTCTTCATAAGGATTTAAGAATTTAAAATTGTAAGTATTTAAAATTGAAACTTGATCATAGGATTTATCTTATAGAATAACATCAAGTGAAGGCAGTTATTATTAGTTCTGAAGTATTTTTGATTCTGAATTCTTGGCCTCATTAGTAAATTTATTTTTAAATTTCCCCATGGAGTGGTGATTGGCCTTCAGTCTTTCATTGATGTACATCATTGGGTCAAACGAGATGTGTGTACCCAGAACTATATATAATCTTCTTTGTATTTCACTGGAGATGGCATTTCTGAGTTTTGTTCAATTGAATTTGGACAGATGTTTTAGTAGTCACTTCTAGAGTTGTCCGTGGAGAATATCTTCCTTTTTTTCTCTTCCTGATTCTCTGAAATACCCGGACTAATTCACATTATCACAGTGATATCACAATTCAAGTTATTCCAAACACTATAGCTGCAAAATAGAAGGAAGCTACTCAGAAGGTAACACTATTGTGAATGATTGAGAAAGAAAACATTATTATAATTAAGCTACCAGGTTTCAATGTATTTTATTGTTGCTTAGGAAATCCTAGCATACCCAGACTTTACAGAGATTTGATGATCCTAAGAGGAGCTGAACTCATGGACCAAAATAACTATGCACATAAAAAGTACAATTACTTACTCTGCCTACTTGTGATCTCTCACTGTCAAATAAATAAATAAAATATTTTTAAAAATAGCTTAAAAGTATATGATAAAATAATGATATACATATAAAAAGAAAAGAAAGATACTATACTGTGAATATAAATTAAGTGAAAATTGTTGAAATAAAGAATACAATAAATGGAGACTAAGATAAATATAGCTGTAAATAAATAAATGACTTTGGAAAAACAAACAAACAAACAAATTAATGACTTCTGCCCAAACGCAGCAGAAGAGAAAAAAAATAAAGAAAATATTTAAATAAGTACTGAGATAAATTTTGGAGAATTAAAGAAAGATAAAAGATACCAGACTTAAAATGATGCCAAACATGAGAAATCAGAAACAAAACAAAACAAAAACCACACACACCAAAAACCACTCATATACATTATGGTGAGTTTTAAGAATATCAAAAACAGAGAAGAGCATAAATGATGCCCAAGAGAAGAACAGATCACCTAAAATGTACAAGAATAATAGTGACAGCAGAATTCTCAATAGTAATAGCATAGAAAGGATACAGCTGGGTGATGTAAAAGATATTTGAAACTAGATATTATACATCAAGCCAAATTATTGAATAAATTTGAGAGCACAGTAAAAATACAATGAAGCATGTTAGGTCTTAGAACATTTATCACACAGAGACACACATTTTAGAAAACTTCCTTGGAGGACAGCTCAATAGATAGAGAAAACAGAATTATGTACTCAAAGGCACCTTTTGAAGGAAGGATTGAATATCGTCTGCACTGCAAATATTCTTTAATCGTATGTTCTGAATTTCCTAAATTTAAGAAGTATTTGTTCAAATATTTATCTTTAAATAAACCCTAGGAGACTTTTTCTTGGATTCTGGAAAATCAGTCCATTTGGATACAAATCTTTTTGTCACTGATGGAGATTTTGATAGCCCTTAACTGTGGAATGCCTAATGTATTGTTACAGCAATAGTGATTTGCCAATACTTGGGTGATGTGTGTGTGCTGTGTGTGTTTATTTTTATTTTTGATGGT
>NW_026743595.1:0-3346 GCF_022355385.1 Mustela nigripes
TGTCTGAAACCACTGGCATACATCCTGGAGAAAAAAGGACATGGATAATATTACAGTTTCTAAAAATTATTGTGAACGGGAATCACCGCCATATATTTTCTAAGGTTTAAGGTTTTTTTTCCAGTGGTAGCATGTATGTTGCTTCATATGTAAGAAAGATGATAAAATTATTTAGAGGCATTATTGAGCCAGAAGTGAAGAGAATTTGACAAATCTGGCTATGTTATCTAGTGAACAAGAATATATGAAGGTAAATATATGATGTTTTTGACAAATATGCAGAGGTCCAGGCTTGAAAATACAAATAGTAATGTTACCATTGGATGTCCTGACAGACCAATATTCTAGTAATAAGTTTTCCCTTTGTAATACATTAACATAATTAAAAAGTATGGTTTCAGTTGATGAATGTGTGAAATTTTGACATGAATATTGATTGGTATTTTAATTTACATTAATGAGTAGATGAAAGTGAAAATCACAAAGACAAATGCTGGAACTTCATTTGCTCAGAAATGACAAGAGCACTTCATTGGGGAATCGGATATGGTTTTTGAATACCATTGTGCTATCCACAATGAGTGGTTGTAGACACAGCAAACTTCTAATCTGCATTTTTTTCTGCTTCATTGTCATAAAGTTAGAGTCAATCAATAAAACTGTCAAGCCCTGATTTGTGATATTTGCTGTTACTCACTGTGTTACTCCACTGTTACATACTGTAAGCCACTAAGGAGATATCACTGAGTGGGGGGAATCAAAAAAGATATGCAGTAGCACACTGTTTTATGGAATCTGCCATAAAGATCAGACAATCATGATCTCAGAAGCATAGATGATAATGTGGTGTGGTAAAAAAAAAAAAATTAGGAAGGGTATGTATTTTTTATTTTGAGTATGTGTTACCTTTGTTTCTAATATAGTTTGCTTAATGATAACTATTTTAATTAACTGTTAACAATGGCTGTGTTTTACAGAAGATTAAGATATTAAGATATTCTTAGTTTTTTTTTTTCCTTTTGGTGTATTTTTACTTACTGAGGGAGCTCATCTACCCTTAATATTTCAACTTTCTTTTCTTTTTTTAAATTCAATTAGCCAACACATAGTACATCATTAGTTTCAGATACAGTGTTCAACAATTCATCAGTTGTGTATAGCACCCAGTGGTCATCACATCCTATGTCCTCCTTTATGCTTTATGGCCATCACCCAGTTACCCCATCCCCTACTCACCTTCCCTTCAACCCTCAATTTGTGTTCCATAGTTAACAGTCTCCCTCTCTGATTTCTTCTCATCCAGTTTTCTGCCCCTTCCCTTAGGGTCTTCTGCACTGTTTCTTTTGTTCCACCTGTGAGTGAAACTATATGATAATTGTCTTTCACCAACTGACTTATTTCCATTAACGTAATACCCTCCAGTTCCATCTACCTGGATGTAAATGGTAAGTATTCAAACTTTCTGATGACTGAGTAATATTCCATTGGATATATACACCACATCTGTCGAAGGACATCTCAGCTTTTTCTACAGTTGGCTATTGTGGACATTGCTGCTATGAACATTGAGGTGCAGATGCCCCTTTGTTTTGCTACATCTGTATCTTTGGGGTAAATACCTAGTAATATAATTGCTGGGTGATGCACCATACTCTTTCCCATTGTGGCTGTACTAGCTTGCATTCCTACCAACAGTGTAAGAGGGTTCCCCTTTCTCTTCATCCTTACCAACATCTCTTATTTCCTGTCTTGTTAATTTTAGTCATTTTGTCTGGTATAAGTTGGTATCTCATTGTGGTTTTGATTTGTATTTCCCTCATAACAAGTGATGTTGAGCATTTTTTTATGTGTCAGTTAGCCATTTGTATGTCTTCTTTGGAGAAATGTCTGTTCATGTCTTCTGCCCATTTCTTGACTGGATTATTTGTTTTTTGAGGGTTGAGTTTAATAAGCTCTTTATAGATCTTGGATACTAGCCCTTTGTCTGATACATGATTTGCAAATATTGTCTCCCACTTCATATGTAGTCTTTTAGTTTTATTGAATGTTTCCTTTGCTGTTCAGAAACTTTTTACCTTGATGAAGTCCCAATAATTCAGTTTTGCTTTTTCAACTTTCTTTTGAAACATTTTCCAAATTATATTCTGTGTAAAACTTTACAGTGATCAGTGTGGCTAGAAAAATGGTTCTATAATGAAATATAATAGAAATTTGTATGATTCACAATGTAAAGTAACATTTATAATATAAAGTAAATCCTGTGATAATTCTAAATTAAAAGACGCTTGCAATCATGTTTAAACTAGTTTTCTCCAACCTCTTCGGAGCACAAGTCATATCATGTTACATTTATTTATTAAATCTACTGAAACTGTATAGACTAGTTTGGAAATATTGGCAAAAAAGTTGGTAACTCCCCAGTATACATTTATGTATATTGGCTCCTTCCTTTTATGTGAACTGCAAAACTGAATTTCCAACACTCTCTTATATCCCTAGAATTTCCTCTCTATTGTTCAATATTTGGCCCATCACTGTGTCAGGGATCTCAAGTCAAAGGCTGCTGAAGTACACTTAATTGTTTAAAAATTTGGGCCTATCACTGGTTTCAGTGAAGAACAATGTGCAACATAGTGAAATGCAGTGTGTCTCACTAAGAGGATGTTAGAAGTAACTTACTGCACTTGGGTTTAGTTTTAGTAATTTTGGAAAGGGTCTGAGGAAGCAAGGACAGAGCTATAGATTGGGTACTTTCAGAAAGCAGGGAAATATCTGTGATTGGATAGCTCAGTAAATCTGAATTATGTAGAGGAAGGCCAATTAGAGTGAGGATAAACTGGAATTTGTAAATAAGTAGTAGCTGAGGGAGAGAACTATTTGGTATTTTGTGGGTTTCACAGTGGTTATTTTTTTATCTTAGTCATAGTCTCAGGGTTGCCTTGTTCGATGTTGATATTTGGTGAGATCCTTAGTGTCCATGAGCAGATCATAGTTTAGCTGTGGGCATCAGATGGACTTTAAGTAACACTTAGGCCAACCTGTGTGTGTTCAGATCAGGTCTTCTATACCAGGAGCTACTTTTTTCTTCCTTCGATCTTTTTATAGTACCTCTCTTTGTTCTCCCTTATTTAATGCCATAGCCTTAGTCATCCAACCAAGAAACATTTGGTTAACTATAATCTCTCTCTTATCCCTGACATTTTAGTAGAGTATTAGTCACTAGTATGTTATAAGTATCCATGAAATGTCTTTCAAATTCATTCCTGCCCCTCTTGTCTCACTATTAAATTGAGGCCCTCCAATACCTCTTACCTGAACTCTTGCAATCACTAGCAAACCTATCTTC
>NW_026743596.1:0-3345 GCF_022355385.1 Mustela nigripes
AAAAAAAAAAAAAAAAAAAAAGAATAGGCTGTTCTAGGATCACAGGGCAGCTCTGAGGAATGTTCGACAGCTTGAGATGTACCTCACTCCTATGGTTACTTGTGTCTCCAGAAGTTCAGCCTTATACCAAAACAGGCTATGGATGGAATCAAGATTCAGACACATAAACCATGAAAAATGTGCCTGGGCAACCAGAGGTTGGGAGGTGCAGCTCTGGAGAAGGGAGGGGCTCCGAGCCATGGAACACCTCCAGAGGCTGGGGAAGATAAGGCACCGGCTCTTCCCTGGAGCCTCCAGAAGGAACACAGACCTGCCAACACTTCCATCTTCGCCCAGTGATACCCATTTGGATATCTGATTATTTTAAGACAATAAATTCCTGACCTCTGAAGCCACGGAGTCTGTGGGTATTTGTTACAGCAGAAACAGAAACTCATATACTGCCTCACCACTACTCTCACTTGTTCCTCAACTACAAACAAATAAATGACTTTATTTAGGACAGTGACATGCCCACCACAGGGTACATTCCCCAGTGTGTCTTACAGGCCTAGGGAAAGCAAAAATCAGTGCCATAAGGCGGAGGTGGGACCTACAGGACAGATCCTTAAAAGAGGGGACTGGCTGGCAAAGGACCTTTCGCTCTTCCTACCTTCTTCCTTCCCTTCCTTCCTGCTTGGCACATGGACATGGTGACCCTAAAGACGGACGACATGTCCTACGGATGGCAGAGACTGGGATGTGATGGTCAGCCCCCCACTGGCGACCTCCACATGTCTGTCCTGAGGGACAGAACACTCCCGCGTGAGTGACCGCAGTCAGGTCACTATCCTTCCCAGGTGAACGTCTTTCCTAACACATAACTGATTATTGATTAGGACTGTAAGCAATTTGTGACTTGGGTTTCTATCATCATTTCAGGAAAAGTTTCCACAGTGAAGTCAAGTCCTTAAAAACAAAATAAACACTGAAACCGTCAATTTCGAACCCTAGAGGCAACTTCATTTCCTCAGTTCTCCATCCCTGGATGGGGACAGTGAGTTCATCCCATGACGGAGGCAGAGAGGGAAGCAGAGAATATGGACGAGGGGGATTTCCCTCGTGTGCCTCAGTCTCCCTCGCCCCCAGCCAGGGGCTGGGCTGTGTGCGCCCACGACTCACAGGCGATGTTGTGCCTTGCGGTTCGGACTTGGTACAGGTCCACGTCTGACCGGGGGTAGTCCTCGCAGTCCACCAGCGGCTCGTTCATCCCCACGCCTTTTTGCTGGAGGGAAGAAACATGCTTCAGATTTCAAAGGTACAAAGTCCTCAAGACCTTTTTCCCTTTGCAGCATCATCAGGGGAACAGGAACGAAAGCTGTCACAGATGTCACACACAGCACAGGACACATACTTTCCCCATAGGCTCCCGAAACCACCCTCTGGGCAGGGCATTATTGCTTTTTATTGACTTTTAATAACACAAGTAATGCAAGAATCCATTTTCCTCTTCTGAAGTTAGAACAGGACAGATAAAACTGAAGACTCTTTGGAGCTTTGTCCCCAAGGCCAGCCTCCTGGACTCCTCCAAACCCTCCTTCCTACAGCAGCTGATACCTGGCTGGTGGCCTTGGAATTTGGAAGGGAGTGAAAGCCCCAAAGAGCATCCAGCTGTGGCGGGACTTTGGTTCTTTCGGAAAGTAAAAAGGGACCTCAAAGGGATTTCAAAGAGGTTTTTATCCCTTGAAGGACACCCTGATATCAATTGCCGCCTCCGGGGAAGGAACTGGGCGGCTAAGGGACAGGGAAGGAAGAGGGACTTTTCATTTTCTATCCCTTTGTAGACTTTTTGAATTTTGACCATGGACGTGTATTCCCTCTTCAAAACAATACATTTAACATTTTAAAGTCTTTTCCTAAGTAAGTCAGAGCAGGGTGCACAAAGGCAATGAAACGCATCGTGTGATGGAGAGCAGAGAGTTTCCAGTCGGTTAGACTTTGATTTGAATCTGTTCTGCCGTGTACCATCTGGGTGCCCTTGGTTAAGACCTTCCCCTCCCCAAGCCTCAGCTTCCTCAATTATAAAATGGAATAGCACTTGCCTTGCTCTCCACTTGTCGTGAGAATTATGAGCTGACCTGTGGAGTGCTTAGCACAGTGCAAGGCACACCGACAGGGGGGTGAATAGTGGCCCCCAAAAGATGTGTCCCAAGTCCTAACCCTCCAGAACCTGTAAATGTGACCTTGTTTGGGGCGGGGGAACAAAAGGATCTTTGAAGATGTAATTCAGGCTCTCAAGATAAGATCATCTTGGATTTAGGGTGGACTCTTAATCAATGACAAGTGCCCTTGCAAAGAAGAGAGGGAGAGGGGCGCCTGGGTGGCTCAGTGGGTTAAAGCCTCCGCCTTTGCCTCAGGTCATGATCCCGGGGTCCTGGGATCGAGCCCCGCACCGGGCGCATCGGGCACATTGGGCTCTCTGCTCAGCGGGGAGCCTGCTTCCCTCTCTGCCTGCCTGTCTACTTGTGATTTCTCTCTCTCTGTCAAATAAATAAATAAAATCCTTTAAAAAAAAAAAAGAGAGAGAGAGAGAGAGAGAGGGAGATCCACAACACAGAGAAGAAGGTGTGATCAAGGGCAGAGACTGGAGTTACCCAACCCCAACTGTAAGCCACGGATGACCTAGGACGGAGGCATGAACAGATTCTCCCTCAGAGCCCCAGAAGAAACCAACCCTGCCAACGTCTCACTTATTCTTAGCATGAAATAATATTCTATTGTTTAGAGGTACCACAATTTACTTATCGGTTCACCGACTTAAAGACATCTCGGTGGCTTCAAGTTTTGGCAGCTGTGAAAAAAAGCTGCTGTGATCATCACGAAGGTTTCTGTATGGACACATTTTCAACTCCTCTGGGTACATACCATGGAACCCAATTGTGGATGGTATGGTGAGAGTTTCTAGTTTCTAGGCCAGAAAGTGCCCTGCTTTTGCATTCCCACCAGCACTGTATCAAAAGTTCCTCCACATTCTCACCAACATCTGGAGTCGGAATTGTGAATCCTGGCCATTCTGACACCTATGTAGTAGTGCCTCACGGTTGTTTTAATTTGCATTTCTCTGATGACGTATGACCTGCAGCATCTTTCCATAAGTTTACTTGCCATCTACAGACCTTCTTTGGCAAGGCGTCTGTTAAGGTCTTTGGCCAATTTTTTAAATCAAGCGGTCTGCCTTTATAGGATTGAGATGGAAGAGTTCTTGGTATTTTCTGCATCCCTTGTTAGGTATCTGCAAATATCCTCTCCCACATGGTGAGCTGTCTTTTCCCTCTCTTGACTGTGTCTTTTGAGACACACATTTTT
>NW_026743597.1:0-3344 GCF_022355385.1 Mustela nigripes
CCAGCTTGCATTCCCACCAACAGTGCAGGAGGGTTCCCCTTTCTCCGCATCCTCGCCAGCATCTGTCATTTCCTGACTTGTTGATTTTAGCCATTGTGACTGGTGTGAGGTGATATCGCATTGTGGTTTTGATTTGTATTTCCCTGATGCCGAGTGATATGGAGCACTTTTTCATGTGTCTGTTGGCCATCTGGATGTCTTCTTAAATATTTAATGATGTCCTTCTCTGGATCAGACACTGCTAGATGCAAAGAGACAAATGAGCCCCAGGCCCTGCCTCTGAAGGATTCAGAGTTCAACTCATTCCAGTCAGTCATTGATTATAGGGCAGTGGGCAGTGTGCCACAAGACTCAAGAACAGGTCCAATGGTGTCCCCTGGGTATCAGGGAGGGCTTTCTAGAGAAGGCAAATCAGAGAAAATATTCAATCAGTTTTGTCAGCATAGGCTTTGTTTCCTTCACTCAGATAACTAACTTTTGAATGTTATTTTTTTCTTTCATAGAAAGATTAAAAAATTGCCTGAAAGAATAAAAATTTGCCTTTCTTTCTCCTTTAACATCCCTATGTAGAAGAGAGTATTACATGAGTACTCACAAGTACTTCACTGAAATTTACATAAAGTCATTAGTAGATGTCCCAGCTATTAAAGTCATTAGTAGATATCCCTTTAGGAAGTCATTGTATTTGATGTGGACTACCAGAAAATTATTTGACAGGGTGAACCATCATCTCAAGACCCTCTTCTCTGGGCTCAGATGACACTGGATTTTCTCAGTTATGCTCCAACCTCTCCAGTTATTTGTTTCTATTTCTCTTTCCTTTCTTCTCACCCCATCCTCAGACATTGTTCTTTCCCTCAGCAATTTAATACCTTCTCATGCCTTGAACTCATGCCTTTGTGCTCAAATGTCTTAGAACCTTAGCTCTGTATTCTCCGACAGACTCTGGTTCCATATTTGTATATGTCTAGCATACTCTCACTTTGATATTGTATATGTCTAGAATATTCTCACTTTGATTCTCACTTTAATCACCTTTCTGAAGCAGCAGCAGTCCAGGATCCACAAAACATGCCAAAATAATGCACAGTCCTCAGCTGGCTTAAGGAATCCTATTGCCCATCCAGGAGAAAGGGATGGATGGATGGTGGGAGGCAGTGACCCAACTGAAGGATGAAGGCTGGTAGTGCACGCTAATCAAAAGATACATTTGGATTGTGTTGTTTTCTTAAACAAAATTAGATTGATATCTAGAATCCATAGTGTCTAGCTTAAGGAGGGTAAAAACAAAGGAATTGGGACAATTGTCAGCTCTCCCTTACAGAACTTGGCTTGTGGCTACACACACTGGGTTTTTCCTGTCACCAGCAGACCCATTTTAGCAGAAGGCCTGGAGCTGATTAGAAATTGAAGACTTCCACCTTAGAAGAAGACTGGAAGCAGTAAAGGAATATTTGAATGTTGTTTATAATTATATTTGGTAGGAAATAAGGAATTTGTAATTTAAATACCCAAAGATAAAGAGTTTGAAAGGCAAACTGCTGGTGTTGAGGCAATGGACCACCATGTTCTCATTAAAATATAAATTTTAGGGGCACCTGCGTGGCTCAGTGGGTTAAAACCTCTGCCATCGGCTCAGGTCATGATCTCAGGGTTCTGGGATCGAGCCCCATGTCAGGTTCTCTGCTTCAGCCTGCTTCCCCCTCTCTCTCTGCCTGCCTCTCTGCCTACTTGTGATCTCTCTCTCTCTCTCTCTCTGTCAAATAAATAAATAAAATCTTTAAAAAATATATAAGTTTTAGGTGAATGAAAGAAGATAAATTTAAAAGATGGAACTGAAAATCACACATACTTTATAATGTGAGATAAAAAGAATTATGTATATCTTTGCCATATTGGGGAAATTCTCCCCAATAATTCTCTCCAGTATACCTTCTGCTCCCCTCTCTCTTTCTTCTTCTTCTGGAATCCACAGACCTGTACCCCTAGGGATAAAAATATATGTTTATAAAAAATAAAATATTTTAAAAAAAGAATTATGTATAACAGAAAAATTGGGATACCAAATTGCAAAATTAGAGATTTAGAAGATTGCCTTGGTTGTATACACATGATCATTTTATGTTACTACTGTTTAGTAGGAGTTTATGTTTTATTGTTAAGGCAAATACACATGAAAATAAAAAAAAATGCCCACCAGTAGAAATAATATATTTAAATGCTTGAAATATGTAATAAATGTTATAATTATTTTTTGAAAATACAGAAAGTAAATATTAATTAATAGATGAATAATATTACATCTAACATTGAAAAAGTCAGTTGCTTTGGGGGTATCTTTCTTGTTTTTGAGTAAAAAAAAACACAGCTGGGAGAAGCAGAAGCTTTCTTGCCAATACATCTGCTTTCTTTACGCTGTTCATAAAATACTTCACACTCTCAAGTTGGAGACCAGCTTTCCCCAGGGTGCCACAACTGAAACATTCCAGTTAAAATACTTCATAACACTAAGAGGTTGAAATCCCCGCACTGCCTTTTTTCTTTTTCTCAATTGCTGATTTGCCAAAGGGGAAAAATCCATATATTCAATTTCATGGAAATAAATGCAGGAACAGAAACAAATGTACAATATTAGACTAATTATTATGCATAGATTGTAGATGATATAAAAGTTCCTGATGTCTGAGGATTGGGTTACTTGATAGCTTTCACTTAAACGAGGGCCTTTCACCTCAAAATCATCATTTAGAACTTAGACATGGACAATGACAAAGTGCTATAAACTCCTGACCCCTAAGATTTGTTCCAGTTGTAAGTGCTTGGGGTTTCCATGATTCTACTGCTGTTTCATGGCTAGGAATATTGTGTGGCCTCAGTGTGTTTTGTGGAATGGAATATGCACATCTTCAGGAAGATATTATATGAAGCTATATTTTTCTGACTGAAGAAATGATGAGTCTTAATAGATACAATTAAATGTGGAAAGCGATGCTATAAAGACTCATCTCATAATCTGTCACATAGACACCTTAGGTCCCCATGGAAGAATGGTCAAAAAAAATTTTCAAAGCTAAAATTGATGGACAAAAAGTCCTCCCCTTTAAAATATAATCTCATCCAATTCAAACTGATCAATGTTCTAGTAAGTCACAGAGTGTTTGGAGGATATCTGGTTTTTGTTTTGTTTTGTTTTTACGGTTTAATCTAATGGTTTCCAGTGTGGTGGTGCATGACCTAGTGGGTGTTTAAGACAATTCATCGATGTATGGAAAAACATATTTATGTTAAAATCTTACCTAAAAACAAAAAAATACACTTTACTAGTATTTAACACACAAATAGCA
>NW_026743598.1:0-3344 GCF_022355385.1 Mustela nigripes
TGGACAACATGCCAAGCACAAGGTTTCTTGCCATGGGTAAGGAAGAGTTCTGATTTCTGCATCACAGTCACCCCTGGGCAGTTATTGGAGATAAGGTCTAGGTTCTGAAGCCTGAAAACTGAGGCAGGGAAGAGATGATGACCTAAGGCCTTGGCGGGTCAGATGTGCTCAGTGTGCGGTCAGCTGTCTGGGTGTTGGTCACGAGGTCCGGGCTCAGGTTGTCAGAAAGTGCATTAGTGGTCAGGTTTCACTATATATTTTGGGTGCATTCGAGTTCCGTGCTGGTTCTTTTATGAAGAACTCTTCAGGATATGAAGAATGAGCGAGTCAGAGGCACGTGCTTAGGCTTTTGAATCTGGATATTGTATCAGCGATGGCCGAGGAATGTTGGGAAGGCCTCATGGGCCATGGACGAATCATGCTCTCTATGGATTTGGCCCGATCCCTATTGTTTTTTGTCAATCTGTGGGATGGGAAGACGCCTTTCAGGTTTGTTACCTCAGGTGTCCCACCAAAAGAGGAATTCCAATGCAGAGACCTGGGAAAGTGTTAAGGGACAACTAGAATATGTTTAAAAATTGGGGTCTAGGGGCATGGAAAGCCCAATATGCTGTCTCTCCATCCAGCCACTGAGAGGCCTTACCTGAGGACTGGGCTCAGGCTGAGGGTCACAATGTGTGTTTGTGACCAATGTGGCCCGCAATCATGGGCGGGGCCTCGTGGGCCACACTGGTTTAAACGACACTGAACCTTAGACAACATGCCAACAAGGTTTATTGCCATGGGGAAAGAGTTCTGAAGTCTGCAACATTTTCAAACCCGGGCCGTGATTGGAGATAAGGTCTAGGTTCTGAAGCCTGAAAACCGAGGTTGAGAAGAGATGACAATCTAAGGCCATAGCGGGTGCAATGTGCTCAGTTTGCGGGCAGCTGTCTGGGTGGGGCCAGTAGGTCCAGGCTCAGGGTGTGTCAGAAAGGGCATTAGTCAGTCTATATATTTGGGGTACAGCCGAATGGCGTACAGGTTGATCCTCATTTGGGGTTTCGGGGTAGGCCCAGAGGGCAAAGATTTTCTTCTGGATGGCATGCAGAGTGCTGCATTGTAGTTCTGGATTGCCAAACTGGAGGGCTTGTGGGCCAGTAGTCTGAAGACGGAAGTCTGAGAACCCAAGCTAGGCCTAGGTTTCCGGGTGAGGATATGGCAGGCACAATCTACAGACCTGAATCGAGATCTCCTGCATCTGAAGTCGGGGCGAGGATCAGACGATCGCTCAGGTTGGCCATTCTGTCCCTGAGGGGCCCTTCTTGAAGGGGGGTGGTGGATAACGAGGCCATCGGGGTTTTCCCAAGATGGGAGATTTGTGAAGCTCCCAACTGCAAAGATTCTTCTGCAGGACAATTGAGACCTGTTGGTTGGCTCCAGGACAACAATTCCTAGCAGGGTTCTAAGGATGGATGGCTGGGTAGCCCACCTCGCATTCTAATTGTCTCCAAGCAACAAGACACGTTAGATCTGCTGGATCTGGGGGAGCAACTGAGGAGGCTGAGTTGAAATGGACTCTCCCGTGGATGTGCCCTAATATGATTTTGTCTCTATGGAGACCTTGGAATGAAGCGGTGGCATTGGATCCTGAAGGCTTCTCCTAAAGAGAGGCTTTCACACTGCACCATGGTGCAAGTTTCCCATGTGTAGATGAGATTTGTTCTGATGGGTGAGTCAAGAAACAGACATATGCTGTTATTGAAATCCAGGCCCCTGAGGAGAGATGCCTGGAAACAAAAGCAATAATACCGATAGGAGCTTAGAGGCCTGTTCGTTCCTTTTTACCTCTGGGGACATCAGTCTATGGGTCTGAGTACCGGTAGGTGCTCAGATGGGCCCAGATTGCCCCTGTTTGTCCTGGGAAGCAACAAATATTCGGATGGCCTCAGGGACTTTGGAGGTTTATCCTCTTAGTAGGGTTGTGGCTATTGGAATGGGCACATACAATTCCCTTAGAGAGGGCAAGCACAGTCGTCAGGTGTGGTTACACGGGCCTGAGCCTGTAGGGTGTGTAGGACAGGGTTGTTTGGACAGTTGTCTGAAGACACAAACTCGGCTTATGTTTCAGATCATAGGTATGTCAGGACTGATCTCCAGACCATGAGGAGAACTCTTCGGTATATAAAAAAAGGGGCGAGGGTGAAGCTCTTTCTCAAGTTTTTGTCTCTGGATATCGTGTCACTCATGGTCGTGAAATTTCCGGGTGACATCATGGGAAATGGACGAGTCTTACTCTCTGGGGTTTTGGCCCCGTCCAAAGAGTTTGGGGTCATTCTGTGGGATGGAAGAAGTCCGTTGTTCTGTTGTTGTTGATTTGTTTTGTTTTGTTTTTCAACCTCAGGTGTCCCACCAAATAAGGGATTCCAGAGTAGAGCCCTGGGGAGGGGCGACTGGACAACCAGAAATCTGGTTAAATATTGGGGCCTAGGGACATGTCAAGCCCATTATGACATCTAATGGTCCAGCCACTGAGGACGTACTAGAGGACAGGACTCACGCTGAGGGTCACAATGCGTGTTTATGCCCCCGTGGCATTCCAGAATGGGCGGGGCCTCAGGGTGAATGCTGGTTTCCCCTACACTGAACGTTGGACAATATGCCAACCACATTGTTTCTTGCCATGGGTAAGGAAGAGTTCGGATTTCTGCATCACATTACCCGTGGGCAGTGACTGGAGATAAGGTCTAGGTTCTGAAGCCAGAAAACTGAAGTAGGGATGAGATGATGACCTAAGGCCATGGCGGGTATGATGTGTTCAGTGTGCGGTCAGCTGTCTGGGTGTTGGTCACGAGGTCCGGGCTCAGGTTGTCCGACAGTGCATTAGTGCCCAGGTTAGGCTATATATTTTGGGTGCATTCGAGTGCCGTGTAGGTTCTGATCAGAAGAACTCTTCAGGATATGAAGAATGAGCGAGTCTGAGGCACGTGCTCAGTCTTTTGTCTCTGGATTTTGTAACAGCGATGGCCCTGGAAAGTCGGGGAGCCTCATGGGCCATGGACGAATCTTGCTCTCTGTGGATTTTGCCCGATCCCAATTGTTTTTCGTCAATCTGTGCGAAGGGAGGACTCCTTTCATGTTTGTTACCTGAGGTGTTCCACCAAAAGAGTAATTCCAAAGTAGAGCCCTGGGGAAGAGTGAAGGGACAACCCGTAATACGGTTAAAAATTGGGGCCTAGGGTCATGGCAAGCCCAATGCTGCCTCTCCATCCAGCCACTGAGAGGCCTTACCTGAAGACTGGGCTAAGGCTGAGGGTCACAATGTGTGTTTGTGACCAATGTGGCCCGCAAGCATGGGCGGGGGT
>NW_026743599.1:0-3343 GCF_022355385.1 Mustela nigripes
CACAGATGGATAGTTTTGGGTTAGAACCTCATAGACACCTCGACAGAGTTTGGGCAACCATCAAGGTCCTTGGGCCACACTTTGACAATTGCTTTACTAGAGCACCAGCAGCTTGCTACATGATATTGCAGATGTCCAACGGGAAACACCCATTTATCTATGTTAACGATCAAGCAAGGGGGCTAACAAAAGAGCTGTACACCAAGAGTCTCTGCTGTGGTGGAATCATTTAACTCAGAGACCTAAAAGCATGACATAACAATTTCATATAATATATAATTTATACATGCATGCATGATCAATTAAAAGAGCAAACATGTTACTTGTTTTGTTACTTGTATTCATAAACACTGCTTGTAGAACCTGAAGCAGGGAGAGGCAGGGGGAGAGGGATCCCAGGAAGACTCCTAAGCAGACTCCCGTGACTTCTCCTGGTCTCTAACCTACCTCATCCCATCCTCCATCCTGGACTAGAGCCCTGGAGCTTAGTGTTAGTGAAGGCAGAAGGGAAGACTCCAGGCTTTCCTTCTTCATCCCAGGAATGGGAACAGATTGATGAGACTCAGTTTTATTCTGCCAAGGTGCCATAGTTTGGGATAGCACTCCCGAACCTCCCGCCTCCCATACTAAAAATCAACAAATGTGCCAAGAGAATTTAAAGAAGAGAGTCATCCTATGTTCATGTGTCTAAAGACTCAATATTATTAAGATGTGGATTCTCCCCAAACTAGTCTATAGATTACACTCAATTCTAATAAAAATCCCTGGAGGATAAGCTGTTTCTAAAATTCATATGGAAATACAAAGAACCTAGCATTGCCAAAAGACTTAAAAAAAAAAAAGATATTATTTTTCAGTAATCTGTACCCTCAAGGTGGGGCTCAAACTCACAACACCGAGATCAAGAGTCCAATGCTCTATCCACTGAGCCCTCCAAGGGCTGCTAGAATAGCCAAAACAACTTTAAAAAGAGCAAAGTTGAAAGGCTAATGCCACTAGGTTTCACAACTTATTATGTTGTTAGCATGGGTTGGGGGCAGTAAATCGGAAAGGAGGGATTCTAAAGTACTATGAAGGAAATTTGGGGGAAAGGATGGATACCTTTATGATCTTGATGATGGTGGTGGTTGCATGAGTATACCTATATGTCAAACTTACCAGATTGTATTCTTTACATATATGCAGTGTATCGTGTGTCAGTTCTCTGTCAATAAGGCTGTAAACACCAATTAAAGAACTTGTGTTCTTTAAAAGATGTGTCAGGAGAATGAATAGATAATCTCCTGACAGACAACAGACAACAAGGGGAAATAAAAGGTATCCAAATTGGCAATGAAGAAGTCAAACTCTCTCTCTTCACAGATGACATGATACTTTATATGGAAAACCCAAAAGACTCCACCCCCAAACCACCAGAACTCATACAACAACTCAGTAATGTGGCAGGATACAAAGTCAATGCACAGAAATCAGTGGCTTTCTTATACACTAACAATGCAAATACAGAAAGAGAAATTAGAGAATTGATTCCATTCACTATAGCATCAAGAACCATAAGATACCTGGATCTGTACTCAAGGAACTACAGAACACTCATGAAAGAAATTGAAGAAGACACAAAAAGATGAAAGACCATTCCATGCTCTTGGATCAGAAGAATAAACACTGTAAAAATGTCTATACTGCCTAGAGCAATCCATACTTTCAATGCCATTCTGATCAAAATTTCACTGGTATTTTTCAAAGAGCTGGAGCAAATAATCTGAAAATCTGTACGGAATCAGAAGAAACCCCCAAATTGTTAAGGAAATGTTGAAAAAGAAAAACAAAACTGGGGGCATCACGTTACCTGATTTCAAGCTTTACTACAAAGCTGTGATCACCAAGACAGCATGGTACTGGCATAAAAACAGACACATAGACGACTGGAACAGAGTAGAGAGCCCAATATGGACCCTCAACTCTATGGTCAAATAATCTCGACAAAGCAGGAAAAAATATACAGTGGAATAAAGACAGTCTCTTCAATAAATGGAAATTGGACAGCTATATGTAGAAGAATGAAACTCGACTATACTCTTACACCATTTACAAAGATAAACTCGAAATGGATAAAAGACCTCAATGTAAGACAGGAATCCATCAGAGTCATAGAAGAGAACATAGGCAGGAACCTCTTCGATATCAGCCACAGCAACTTCTTTCAAGATATGTCTCCAAAGGCAAAGAAAACAAAAGCAAAAATGAACTTTTGGGACTTCATCAAGATCAAAAGCTTCTGCACAGCAAAGGAAACAGTCAACAAAACAAAGAGGCAACCCATGGAATGGGAGAACATATTTGCAAATGACAGTACAGACAAAAGGCTGATATCCAGGATCTATAAAGAATTTCGCAAACTCAACACACACAAAACAGATAATCATGTCAAAAAATGGGCAGAAGTCATGAACAGACACTTCTCCAATGAAGATAATGGTGTTATAGTAAATGGAATCGATTCTCTAATTTCCCTTTCTATGTTTTCATTGTTAGTGTATAAGAAAGCCACCGATTTCTGCACATTGACCCTGTATCCTGCGACATCACTGAATTGCCGTATAAGTTCTAGTGCTTTGGTGGTGGAGTCTTTTGGGTTTTCCATATAAAGCATCATGTCATCTGCGAAGAGAGAGAGTTCGACCTCTTCATTGCCAATTTGGATACCTTTTATTTCCCTTTGTTGTCTGATTGCTGTCGCTAGGAATTCCAATACTATGTTGAACAAGAGTGGTGAGAGTGGGCATCCTTGTTGTGTTCCTGATCTCAGTGGGAAGGCTGTGAGCTTTTTCCCATTGAGGATGATATTTGCTGTGGGTTTTTCATAGGTAAATTTTGTGAAGTTCAGGAATGTTCCCTCTATCTTTATTCTTTGAAGCGTTTTAATCAGGAATGGATGCTGGATTTTGTCAAATGCTTTTACTGCATCAATTGAGAGGACCATGTGGTTCTTCTCTCTTCTCTTATTGATTTGTTCTATCACATTGATTGATTTGCAAATGTTGAACCATCCTTGCAACCCAGGGATGAATCCCACCTGGTCATGGTGGATAATCTTTTTAATGTGCTGTTGGATCCTATTTGCTAGGATCTTGTTGAGAATCTTAGCATCCATATTCATCAGTGATATTGGTCTGAAATTCTCCTTTTTGGTGGGGTCTTTGCCTGGTTTGGGGATCAAGGTAATGCTGGCTTAATAGAAGGAGTCTGGAAGTTTTCCTTCTGCTTCAATTTTTTGAAACCATATTAAGGAGTCAATCCCATTTACAATTGCATCCAAAACCATAAGATACCTAGGAATAAA
>NW_026743600.1:0-3342 GCF_022355385.1 Mustela nigripes
TCTGATGAGAGATAGCAGGAAACCAAAACAATGGACCTCATTAGGGCCTAGGGCCCTGTCCCGTTCAATCTCCTTCTCTGGGGACATCCATCTACAGTATGAGTGGAGATGGATGCTCAGCTGGTTCCAGGCAGCCCTTGTCTGTCCTGGGCGTTCTATACTATTGGGATGGCCTTGGGGACTTTGGAGGTTTCTTCTAGTTTGTATGATTGTGGTCAATGGAAGGGGCAGAATTCCCGTGGAGTTGAGGGGCACAGACCTGATATGTGGCTCCAGGGTCCCCAGGCTGGAGGGTATGGAAGCCAGGAATGTGGGGATAGAAGTCTGAAAACACACGCTCGGCATGTTTTGGGGACGTGGGTATGGCAGTCCCGATCTACAGACCGTGAGGGGAACTCTTTGGGATATGAAGAAAGAGCGAGTGTGAGGCGCTTATTCAGGCATTTGTCTCTGGATTTTGTGTCAACTATGGGTGTGGAATGTAGGGAAGGCCTCATGGGCCATGGATGAGTCTTCCTCTCTGTGGATTTGGCCCGATCCCAAATTGGGGGTCAATCTGTGGGATGGGAGGAGTCCTTTCAGGTAGGTTACCTCATTCTAAAGCAGAGCACTGGGGAGGGGCAAATGGACAACTCGAACTGTGGTTAAAAATTGGGGCCTAGGTGCATGGCAAGCCCATTATGACGTCTAATGGTCCAGCCACTGAGAGGACTTACTAGAGGACAGGACTCACGCTGAGGGTCACAATGCGTGTTTGTGCCCTCTTCGTACTTAAGCATGGGCGGGGCATAATGGTGTCAGGGTCAGGGTCAGTGTCAGGGTTTTGGCTAGGGTTTGGGGCAGGCTCAGAGTCAGTGTCAGGGTCAGGGTTAGTGGTTACTGTTAGGGTTAGCTCCGCTCCTGCATCATGGACCCATCCGTTCAGGGTCTCAGGATAAACCCTGGGCAGAAGGGTGTAGACCCTCCACCCAATTCCACTTAACCAGCCTTAAACTAGGGTGTGAACATAACTTGCCCACAAGACATCTAAACCCTCATCAGCCTGGTCCTGCTTGGGGCATCTCCACCCATGATGGCATGGAGAGGTCCTCTTAACACACAGACACACAGACACCCAGAGGCACACACACACACACACACACACACAGAAATGGGGAGGAGACCTAGGGCTATTCCGGTCGATGAGAAGGTGTGGGACTCTCTGAGTCCCCTGGTGTCACCTTTTGATTTTATTAGACAAAGGGCCAGAGGCGTTGGGGAATCCTGATATGACCTGCCAGGGAGGGGACGTGTCTGTCGGGCGAGGTCTCTTCTCCCTGCATCCTCTTGGCTTCAGTACAGCAAAAGAACATGTCGCTTCCTTTAGGATGTGCCTAGAAATGAGCTGGCAGGGGGGTTTTCTCTGTAATGGGGTGCCTTGATATGTGGGTTCCAATTCCATTGGGCTCTATCGTCAGGGAAGTGAGGTCACCACTGCCTGGGGGCTCCTTACCAAACTTCCTGCCGTACCAGAGCTCCCTGAGCCGCTGGTCCGCAAGCTGCTCAGGCTCACTCTCCACTCAATGCAGTGCCCATCCAGTGACCACCATACAGACTCCACCCAGACCCTGGGAGGCCTGGCTGCAGCTATTGTCCCCGCTGGAGGCAACAGAGCTGGGTTTAGACTAGGTTAGTGTTAGGGTTAGGGTATAAAAAGACTTAGGGTCAGGGTTAGGGTTAGACGTCATTGGGGTCAGGGTTAGCGTAAGGCTTAGGGTAGGGGTCAGGGTTAGGGTTAGGTTTATGGTTAGGTTTAGGGTCAGGCTCACAGTAGGGTCAGGGTTAGGGTTATGGTCAGAGTCAGGTTCAGGGTCAGTGTTAGGTTGACGGTTAGGTTTAAGGTCCGGTTCAGGGTCATGGTTAGATTTAGGGTCAGGTTCAAGTTTTGGTTTGGGGGCAAGGTTCATGTTAGGGTCAGGGTTATGTTTGAGACAGGTTTAGTGTCAGGGTTTGGGTCAGGGTCAGGGTTAGGTTCATGGTTATGGTAAGGTCAGCTTTATGTTTAGGTTCTGTTTTATGAGTAGGTTCAGAATCAGAGTTAGCTTTAGGTTTACGATTCTGTTCGAGATCACAGATTGGGTCAGACTTAGGTTTACATTCAGGGTTAGGGTCAGTGCTAAGGTCAAGGCCAGGGTCAGGTTTAAGGTTAAGGTCTGTCATAGGCAAAGTTCAGAGTTAGGGTTATGATCGGGGTCAGGGAGAGGGTCAGGATTATTGTTAAGATGGTGTTAGGGTTAGGGCTAGGTAGGTTGAGGGTTAGGGTTAGACCAGGTTAGGGTCAGTGTCAGCGATAATGTTAGGGGTTAGTTTTAGGGTTAGGTTCAGCGTTAGGTTTCGGGTCAGGGCCCGTGTTAGTGTCAGGGTCAGGGTTACGTTTAGGGTTAGAGTTAGGGTCAGGCTCACATTCAGTGTCAGGGTTATTGTTAGGGTCAGGGTCAGGGTCACTGTTAGGGTCAGGGTTAGGTTTATGGTCTTTGCCTAGGGCCCGTGTCAGGTTTACAGTCAGGATCAGGTATTGGTTTAAAGTCCACATTCGGGTCAGCGACAGGGTTATGTAGTGTTCAGTGTTAGGGTCATGGTTAGGTTTAGCCTCAGGGCCAGGGTCAGGTATAGGGTCAGGGTCTGGTATTGGCAAAGTTCAGGGTTAGGGTTATGGTCATAGTCAGGTATAGTGTCAGGGTTATTGTTAAAATTTAGGGTTAGTGTTAGGGTTAGTGTTTTGTTGACGGTTAGGGTTAGAACTTATTAGGATCAGGGTCCGTGGTAGGGTTAGGGATTAGTGTTAGGGTTGGGTTTAGCGATAGAATTCGGCAGAGGGCCCTTGTTAGTGTCAGGGTCAGGGTTATATTTAGAGTAAGAGTTAGGGTCAGGCTCACAGTAAGGGTCAGGTTTAGTTCAGCTCAGGGTCGGTGTCATTGTTAGGGTCAGGGTTACATTCATGGTCATCGTCTGGGTCAGGGTCAGGGTGAAGTTTAACGCCAGTGTCAGGTTTAGGGTCAGGTTCAGGTATTGGTTTAAAGTCCCCATTAGGGTCAGGGACAGGATTATGAGGTGGTCAGTGTTAGTGTCATGGTTAGGGTTAGGGTCAGGGTCAGGGTCAGGTGATGGTCAGGGCCAGGGTCAGGTTTAGGGTCAGGCTTTGGTTTAGGGTCAATGTTCGGTTCAGTGTCACAGTTAGGTTTTGGCGGTAGGGTTTGGGATTGGGGTTAGGTTAGATTTAGAAGTAGGATTATGGTTAGGGTTAGTGTTAGACAGGGTAAGTTCAGGGTTAGGGTTTGGTTTAGGGTAGGGGTTAGTGTTAGG
>NW_026743601.1:0-3342 GCF_022355385.1 Mustela nigripes
TTTTTTTTTTTTTTTTGATGGTTTCAGTGGCCAGTATTGGAATTACTGAAGAGGGTTTTCTTTTCACTACATCCTCGCCAACACATGTTCTTACTTGTCTTTTTGATTCTAGCCATTTTGGCAATTGTAAGATGGTGTTTTAGTGTGGTTTTGATTTGCATTTCCTAATGCTAGTGAAATTGAGCACCTCTTCATGTGTCTATTCACAATCTGTATGTCTTCATTGGAAAAAATGTTTATTCTTCTGCCCATTTTTAATCAGATTATTATTATTGTTATTTGTGTTTAGTTGTATAAGGTTTTTATATGTTTTTCATATTAGCTCCTTATTGGATATATCATTTGTGAATATCTATTGCCATTCAGTATGTTGCCTTTTTGTTTTGTTGAGGTTTTCAATTGCACTTGGTTTGATATATAATCCTTTTTATATATTTTGCTGGACTTACTTTGCTACTATATTCTTGAGGACATATAAATCTATATTTACAAGAGATTTTGGTGTATAGTTTTCTTTTCTGATGAAACCTTTGTCTTGTTTTCATTTCAATTCTGGTCTTATGTTCTCCTTACTCTCTTGTGCTATTATTGTTATACAAATTACATCGATCTAGAGCATAAATCAGTCAGTATAGCATTTTAATAATTGCTTCATATTGTTGTCTTTTATACTATATAGAAGAGTTATAATAAATTTACAATGTCCTTATTTTTATCCATGTTGTTGTCTTTACTGATGTTCTTACTTCTTTTGTGAACATTTGTTATTGTTTGATATCTTTTCATTTCAACCTGAATTAATTTCTGTGGTATTTGTTTGTATGATAAGTGGGCTATGACATTCTATTTTTGCCTATCTGGGACATCTAAATTTCTTTTCTGTTTTTGAAATACAGGCTCTTTGGATAAAGACTTATAGGTTGACAGATTTTCTTTTTAGCAGTTTGAATCTATCATTCCATTTTCTTGTGGGCTTCTTCTTCTTCGTTTTGTTTTGTTTTGTTTTGTTTTGTTTTTGTTTTTGTTTTTTTGATGATAAGACAGCTGTTAGTCTTATGAAGAAATCTTTTACATTATGAGTTTTTTTTTTTCCAAAATTTTATTGACAGTGGCACCTGTGTGACTCAGTTTGTTGAGCATCAGACTCTTGGTTTCAGCACAAGTCATGATGTCATGACTTATGGGATTGAGGTCAGCATCATCCAGCTATACACTCAGTGGGGAGTCTGCTTACATATTATCTCCCTCTGCCCTCCCCACCCTCAGTCTCTCTCTTTCCCTCTCTCCCTAAGAACAATAAATAATTTTTTAAAAAATTTTTTGACAGTTTTACTATGTGTTAAGGTATGGAAGTGCTTGAGTATATTCTAAATGTTTTTATAATATTTTTTAATTGTTTTATTAACATAAAATATATTATTAGCCCCTGGGTACAGGTCTGTGAATCGCCAGGTTTACACATTTCACAGCACTCACCATAGCGTATACCTTCTCCAATGTCCATAACCCAATCACCATCTCCATACCCCCTAGCCCCTGGCAAACCTCAGTTTCTTTCATGAGTTTAAGAGTCTCTTATAATTTGTCTCCCTCCTGATTCCATCTATTTCATTTATTCCTTTCCTGCCCCCAAGCCCCCCACTTTGCTTCTCAACTTCCTTATATCGCGAAGATCATATGATAATTGTCTTTCTCTGATTGACTTATTTCACTCAGCATAATTCTCTCTAGTTCCATTCATGTCATCACAAATGGCAAGATTTCATTTCTTGTGATGGCTACATAGCATTCCATTGTGTATATATACAACATCTTTATCCATTCATCTGTTGATGGACATTTAGATTCTTTCCACAGTTTGGCTATTGTGGACATTGCTACTGTAAACATGTGGGTGCACATGCCCCTTCAGATCACTACATTTATAACTTTAGGTAAATACCCAGTAGTGTGATTGCTGGGTCATAGGGTAGCTCTATTTTCAACTTTTTGGGGAACCTCCATGCTGTTTTCCAGAATAGTTGCACCAGCTTGCATTCCTACCAACAGTGTAGGAGGGTTGCCCTTTCTCCACATCCTCGACAGCATCTGTCATTGCCTGGCTTGTTAATTTTAGCCACTGTGACTGGCGTGAGGTGATATCTCATTGTGGTTTTGATTTGTATTTTTATGATTTTGTTATTAATTGGTTTGTATAGTTGGCTGCTCCCATGTTAGAGGCATAGATATTTAAAATTATTAGATCTTCTTGTTGGACAGACAGACAGACCCTTTGAATATGATATAGTGTCCTTTCTCATCTCTTATTATAGTCTTTGATTTAAAATTTACTTGATCTGATATAAGGACTGCCACCTCAGCTTTCTTTTGATGTCCATTAGCATGCTAAATTATTTTCCACCCCCTCACTTTAAATCTGGAAGTGTCTTTGGGTCTAAAACGAGCTTCTTGTAGGCAGCATATTGATGTTTTTTTTCTTCTATCCATTCTGATATCCTGTGTCTTTTGATTGAGGTATTTATGCCATTTATATTCAGGGTAACTATTGAGAGATATGAATTTATTGCTATTGTATTATCTGTAACATGACTGTTACTTTATATTGTCTCTGTTCCTTTCTGGTCTACCACTTGCAGGCTCTCTCTTTTCTTAAAGGACCCCTTTCAATATTTCCTGTAGAGCTGGTTTGCTGTTTACAAATTCTTTTAGTTTTTGTTTGTCCTAGAAGCTTTTTATCTCTCCTTCTATTTGCAATGATAGCTTACCTGGATATAATATTCTTGGCTGCATGTTTTTCTCATTTAGTGCTCTGAATATATCATGCCAGTTCTTTCTGGCCTGCCAGGTCTCTGTGGATAAGTCTGTTGCTGATATTTTTACCATTTTATTTAGACTTCTTGTCCTGGGCTTCTTTCGGGGTTTTCTCTTTGTCACTAAGGCTTGTAAGTTTTACTATTAGATGATGGGGAGTGGACCTATTATTGATTTTGAGGGGGATTATCTGCACCTCCTGGATTTTGATGCTTGTTCTGTTGCCATATTAGGGAAATTCTCTATAATAATTTGCTTCAATATACCTTCTGCCCCGCTCTCTCTTTCTTCTTCTGGAATCCCAATTATTAGAATGTTGTTTCCTTTTATGGTATCACTTATCTCTTGAATTCTCCCCTCATGGTCCAGTATTTGTTTGTCTCTCTTTTGCTCAGCTTCTTTATTCTCTATCATTTGGTCTTCCATATCATTAATTCTCTCTTGTGCCTCATTTATCCTAGCAGTAAGAGCCTCCATTTTTTATTGCACCTCATAATAGTTTTTTTTTTTTTTTTTAATTTCAGTTTGGTT
>NW_026743602.1:0-3341 GCF_022355385.1 Mustela nigripes
GTTGTGAAGTCCTTCATTCGGGGCTCATCTACTGCCCCACCATTCTGTTGTGATTTCTGTTGTGTTTTATGTCTCAGTGATTTTTGGTCCCTGTTTAACTTCCTTCAGTTCCATGTTCACACTTGGCCTGTTGCTTTTGATAGGCTCTTGATCCTTCTTCATTTTTAAACCTCTTTTGTGTTCTTAAACAATTAACATGTAATATTTCCTATTCTGTATCTGATCATTCCAGTGTCTAAAGTTTTCATTTTCCCTCAGTCCGCTGTCTCTCACAGTGGCCTCATTTCTTGCATGCTCTGGGATGGGATTTTGAGACCAGATTTATTGGAACATAGATGTAATCTCTTTTAATTCTGTTTTTTTGTTTGTTTGTTTTTCCCTAGAGGGTTTGTCTTTCCTTTGCCAGGAGGCTGAGAGTGTTCTTGGTTGGGATCACTTTGGTTCCATTTGAGGGTCCTGGTTTATTAAGGAAAGCTCAGGTTCAGTTCCCCCAACTTACCATGTGGTGGGAACGGGGTCTGGAGGGCACAGGCCTGTAGAGATCCTGCAGTGAAAATGGCATTTGTTCTCTGGCACCCTGATTTGTTTCTCTTGAGCTTGTTGCTTACAGATCAGGTTTTGGCTCACTTGTTTCTGCCACCTCCCTTCTTCCTGCTTCCACTCCTACCGTTTTCTAAGTCCTTTGTTAGTTTTCCGATGTCCTCTAAAGCCCAGAAATGTTTTGTGAATTCCATTTGCCATCACTAATTGCAAGTCTCATCCTGCAGCAGGAAGGCCAGAGCCAGACACTGTAATGCTCTGCCTCCCACAGAGGAGATTTTAATACCCTCTCCTCGTGTCCAGAAATTCTAGATTGGAGATGGAGTTATGGATACATTACCATCTACAGAGGATTAGTTGCCTATATAATAGAACAAGTATGCATTATTCTAATCTTCCTAAAACTTCCATTTTGCACAATAAATATGAAGGAATAAGGAACCCGCATTACTTTTGTTTATGCAGATGTTCTCCTTCTCTCTCTTCTTTAGATGGTAGGTTGTAATTTGTATGGTTCATTCTGAAAACTGGGTAACTTCATTCTTATTTTCTACGTTGGTGCCATATAAAGTGATGATTTACGGAGATTCAAAGGTAAATATTTATCAACATATAAATAATTGGGGAAGGCTTCCTTTACAAAAGGTAGAATTATTAAGACCTGTTTAATCACAGAAGGGATATCCTGTAAAGCTAGCCCATAAATAAAAAGTGGATCAGAAGAAAGCAGAGAGAGGAGTGAGTTTGGAAGAAGCATGTGTAGGGACACCTACTACCTATCCCTGTAAGTCAGGGGCGATCCGGAAGGGAAACCTTGTTAAAGGAGGCAGTAGTGTTTAGGTGTAATGAGCTACTGGAAACCTCACAGTGTTCTGGTGAAGCAAGTGGTGTGCAATCAAGGCCGCCAGCCCAGTTGAAGTTGTGGCTTCAGGCAGCAAGCGAGCAGGCCTTTCTGTCTGCCTTTATCTCCAGTGGGAGCAACTTGTCCTCCTTGAAGTCAGCCTCCAGACATCTTTTCCTGTGGCTACACATCTGTGCATCACTGAGAATTTCTGCGGTTGCTGCTTCATGGGGATGTTTGTCAGTTTTGTGTTTTGTTTGTTTTGTTTTGTTTCTTACCAAGGTTCACTTGCTAACTGTACTCTTATCTTAAAAATATATTTAATCTAGGGGTGCCTGGGTGGCTCAGTGGGTTAAAGCCTCTGCCTTCAGCTCAGGTCATGATCCCAGGGTCCTGGGTTTGAGCCCCACATCAGGCTCTCTGCTCAGCAGGGACCCTGCTTCCCTTCCTTTCTCTCTGTCTGCCTCTCTGCCTACTTGTGATCTCTGTCTGCCAAATAAATAAATAAAATCTTTAAAAAATATATGTATTTAATCTAGGGGCACCTGAGTGGCTAAGTGGGTGGGTTAAGCCTGTCTCTTCAGCTCAGGTTATGATCTCAGGGTCCTGGGATTGAGTCCTGCATCAGCAGGGAGCCTGCTTCCTCCTCCTCTCTCTCTCTCTATCTGCCTCTCTGCCTACTTGTGATCTCTCTCTGTCAAATAAATAAGTAAATAAATAAATCTTTAAAATATATATATATATATATATATATATATATATATATATATAAAATCTCTTCCAGGAAGAGATTATGCTGAGTGAAATAAGTCAAGCAGAGAGAGTCAATTATCATATGGTTTCACTTATTTGTGGAGCATAACAAATAGAATGTCGGACAAGGGGAGATGGAGAGAAGGGAGTTGAGGGAAACTGGAAGGGGAGGTGAACCATGACAGACTATGGACTCTGAAAAATAATCTGAAGGTTTTGAAGGAGTGGGGGGTGGGAGGTTGGGGGAACCAGGTGGTGGGTATTAGAGAGCGCATGGATTGCATGGAGCACTGGGTGTGGTGAAAAACAATGAATACTGTTATGCTGAGAAAAAAATATATATACATATATATGTATATATATATATTTCATCTATCATTGCCATGTATTTCAAATGGTAGTGGGGGATGATGGTGTGGGACCCCATGAAGTGAATTTACACTGCCATCTTGACCACAATATAAGTGTCATACACAGCTGTCCTGTGTCTCCTTTCCTTCTGAAATGGATTCTCTCTTCCCAGCTGTTATCAGTAGAAGACAGGGGTCTTTGTTGTTGTAGGTGACTTGTCCAAGATCGCACAGCTTTCAAGGTTTAACCTTTGGTCTGATTGTAGGACCCATTTTCTTTAACTCAGTGCCATGCAACCTACCGTGTAGGAGTCTCAATACTCTCCTGCTTTTGAAGCTGTACTCCACTGGCCACGTCTACCAGTGCATATCTATTCTTGTCTAGTTCACTCATTTATTACACACATTTACTGGATGCCAGCTATGTGTTTCAGGCACCTTTCTAGGGGCCGGAGATATGGCAGTGGGCAAGTCAGACACAACTCCCTGCCTTCATTGAGCATGTTCCATTTCCTACTACTGGAAGCATCCACCAGGAACAATGGACTTTTGCCAGAAGTCCAGCAATGATATGAGTTCCAGAAATTTCTGAATGGCTCTTTGTGGAAGTGATGCTTTGGTGGCAGCCCTCGAGGTAGTTCCCTGCACAGGCAAAAAGGAGGGCTGGTGTAGAAATGCCTGATGAATGGGCTTCAAGGTCAAATAACGAGCCAGGTCTTTAAGGTCTTATTTAGCTCTGAGGTTTTTCAAGAACTTTCCATGACACATGTGCATATTATAGTGACATAACAAAAACCCTATTCAAAGCACACTGTAAATTTGGAGGACGATTGTCTTTGCATTATTTTTGTGATTAA
>NW_026743603.1:0-3339 GCF_022355385.1 Mustela nigripes
TAAGGTCATGAGGGGTTATGGGATTTCTTAAAATTTCATCATTTTTTTCCCTAAAATGTACATATATTACTTATTAATAAGAAAAAATACACAATCACACTTCTTAACAATAAAGGTGAGTTTTCAACTCTAAAACTGAGTACCAGGGGCGCCTGGGTGGTTCAGTGGGTTAAAGCCTCTGCCTTCAACTCAGGTCATGATCTCAGGGTCCTGGGATTGAGCCCCGCATCAGGCTCTCTGCTCAGCAGGGAGTCTGCTTCCTTGTCCCTCTCTCCGCCTGCCTCTCTGCCTACTTGTGATCTCTATCTGTCAAATAAATAAAAACTTTAAAAAAATAAAATAAATAAAATAAAACTGGGTACCAGACCCCACACAACCCCCAGATTCCCCATGGATTCAGAGCCCTGCTGCTTGCAGAAGCGCTCTATCCATGCTCATCACAGTGGCTGAGACAGATTAAATAGAGATAACATTCCAGATTTCCTGTCTCTTATCCGACTGTGCAGATTGCTTACACAAATCCAAATCCATACATGCATTAGACATCACTGAACTGCGTACGCCCTGAGAAAAAGTTACAAGCAATTCCCTGTAAAAATACAAAAGTATTTCTGACAGAAAAAGTTTTCAGATGCTGTAAAGAAAGAAAGAAAAAAAAAACTAAAAAGGCACGACCTTCCCTGATTAATCAAGTTTCCCTCGAGAGAAGGCTACCACTTCCCCAGGTAATCTCATCACCTCAGATGAAACCATGTTTCTCTGTGAAGTGGAGGTGATCGTGGCTCTCTCGGAGTACTCGCAAAGGTTTGGCGTGATTATGAAACGGAACACTATGACCGGGGCCTGCTGGTTGTGGTCACCGTCATGCCCACAGCCTGAACACCACCTCCCTCCAGGAAGCTCCCTTCTCTGAATTCTGTGTGGTAGGGGCACGTGGCTGACTATTAGGGAGCACTGCATAAGGCGTACCCTGTCGCTTGCCCAGACGCCCAGCTCCTCCCAGAGCCACCGAATGCCATACAGAGCTAAAGCTGGGAGCAGGGGCTCACCGTGGACACCAATGACGAGGGCCCAGGTACCTCAGCTCACAAACCCATTACGAGCATATACATTTAACTCTAGCTTTAAGATGTTTCTCCTCTTACTTCTCAGTCAAAAAAGACTTTAAGCCGAGTAAACCAACAACAAACCCTAAGATAAAACATTTAACCATGTTAATTTCCAAAGCCCTACGTCGTCTTCAGCTTCTCAAGGTCACAGCTCCCTGCTGAATGATTACCGAGGGTTGCTGACAAGGTACACAGAAAAAAAAAACCTCTTAGGATGTCCAGCCTCTAGGAGAAAAAACAAACAGCTCAGAATGCAGCCAGCCACGGCAAAGGAACCACCGACAAAGCCAAACACAGAGGGGCCCCTGAGCATCTGGGAATCTGCCTGTTCCTTTGCCTCCTCAGAGGGAAGGAGTCACAAGACTGCTGGAATGGGAAATGAGAAGGGCAGAAGCCCGGAAACCAGCGCGTCCTGAATTTCATGCTGCTTCCAAGGAGTGAGCCCGCCTGCTGTGTCAGTTATTTACACAGTGGGCAGGTGAGGCTGACAGCTTGAAGGGGTTATTTTAGAGGGAGAGCTGTAAGTCTGATCAGGAGAAGGTTCTGGACCCTGGGGTCCCAGCACGCATCTTCAGCTTCCAGGCTGACCCTCCCTTCAGACAGGGTTTAAGAGGCAGCAGGGCAAGCATGGTCTTTGTATTTAAATCACCTCAAGGGGGCCCATATCTCCAGGCACAACCAAAAGCCAGGGAGGAGAGGGAAGGGGGAGAGGGAGAGGGTACCTCCACTCCTATCTGCTGGCTGCACTTCTGGAGCGCCTGATCCAGGAAGCTAAATGCGTGGACAGAACAGAAGGAAGAATCTGGGAAGACTGGAAGACTAGAAGAGCTGCTCGCGGACTAGTCTCAACCTGAACCACAGAAACACCTCTGCCTCCCTGACCTCCTCCCCTCAGCTGGGCACCAGGTGCCTCCCTACTGCACTCCAGATGCAGATCCAAGCTCAGGGGTGCCCAGTGCCGATGCCTTTCTCTGGCGCAGGGAGTCTAGGGCATCAGCGGGACTCCTAGACAGCACCTGTGATCTCTAATTTAAAACCGAAACCAAAATCCCCAACCAGCCCAAGCCAGCACAAGCAATACATATTTATGTGTAAGACACCTATGCACACATACACATTCACTTATCTACACACACACACACACACACACACACACACACACGGTTTTGCAGCAGAAAGCAGGCATTAAACCTGTTCCCTAAGTCCTTTGCTTTCCTCATCTGCTTCTAGCAGCAACAGCAATTTCTGCTACGGATTTTCCTATTCGAGGGTTGATCACAGATCCAAATGCCACCGTCCTGTTTGCCACCCTTTCCTATGCCACCGGCCCACTGACGTCTGTCAGTGAACCAGGGAACAAAGATGGAAGACAGGCCCAAGCTGCCTTCCTAAAGTGGGGTTATATTTGACACTTTAATAAAGCTCAGAGCCTGAGCCTCTCTGCTCTCAGACTGGCCAGGGT
This sequence comes from Mustela nigripes, assembly GCF_022355385.1. NCBI lineage: Eukaryota > Metazoa > Chordata > Mammalia > Carnivora > Mustelidae > Mustela > Mustela nigripes. The sequence continues at coordinate 2,572 of NW_026743603.1, forward strand.
GCAGCTCTCACTCTTACTAAACCCGTCCATCTCTCCCCCCTCACCGCTGGGCACAAGGGTTTTCTCTGCCCGGCATCTATTTCCAGGCCCCATAAATCATATCCCATTGTTCCAGGCCATCTGAACTCATGCTTAATAAACCATCCACATCACCCTTCCGCCACCACCCCGAATTTCCCACAGGGAAAGACTGTTTCAAGAAGAAAAGGAAATTCTTCATTAGGGCTGGATTTTAAAAGCAAGCTTCCACAAAAAACCGGAAAACAAAATAGGGTATAAATACCATCCAATAACCACTAAATGTCTTTGGTTAAAGCACCTGCCTGCCTGTGATTCTCGGGTCCAGATGTGAGCTCAGTGCACATCCAAAGGAAGCAGAATTTGAACCTGATGCTAAATGACAAATGATCCTGAACTTCATGACCATTTAAGTGCTGCAGTGGCTAGACTAAATTGCTCTGATGCAGAATTTCTCCCAAGTATAGGTTACTGAGAAACATAATATTGCTTGAAAATGTATTTAGGTGCGCTCATCCTTCTCAGACCAACACTCATGGCTCTTAGTCATAACCAGGCTTAAGCTAACACAATTCCCTATTTTCCCCAGAGAGGGAGGGAAACAAGAGGACATGTCTCTCATGTTCCAAGATCAAAAACTGGATCACAGCACTCACAGCATCAAGTCTGCCAAACCAGAGCTCTGGGTACGTACAATTCTTACAGAGCTAATTGAATGGAAAACAGCCATCTGGGGCTGGAAACCCTTAT
>NW_026743604.1:0-3339 GCF_022355385.1 Mustela nigripes
CTGCAGGAAAATTGAGACCTGTTGGGATATTCTCACAACTCCCATCGTTGGAAAACCCCCATGGCCTCGTGATCCACCCCCCCTTCAAGAAGGGGCCATCAGGGACAGAATGTCCAACCTGAGCAATCGTATGATCCTCGCCCTGACTTCATAAGCACGAGATCTCGATTCAGGTCTGTAGATTGTGCCTGCCATATCCTCACCCAGAAACCTAGGCCTAGCTTGGATTCTCAGACTTCCGTTCTCAGACTTCTGTCCCACAAGCCCTCCAGTTTGGCATTCCAGAACTACAATGCAGCACTCTGCCTGCCTTGCAGAAGAAAAACATTGCCCCCGGGGCTACCCAGAAACCCCAAATGAGGATAACCTGCATGCCATTCGGCTCTACCCCAAATATATAGGCTGTCCTGGGCACGAATGCCCTTTCTGACGCAGCCTGAGCCTGGACCTCCTGGCCCCACCCAGACAACTGGCCGCACACTGAGCACATAGGACCCGCCATGGCCTTAGGTCGTAATCTCTTCTCAACCTCGGTTGTCAGGCTTCAGAACCTAGACCTTATCGCCAATCACGGCACGGGTTTGAAAATGATGCAGAAATCAGAACTCTTTCCCCATGGCAAGAAACCTGTGGTTGGCATGTTGTCCAAGGTTCAGTGTACTTGAAACCAGTGTGGACCATGAGGCCCCGCCCATGCGTGCGGGCCACATTGGTCACAAGCACAAATTGTGACCCTCAGCCTGAGCCCTGTCCTCAGGTAAGGCCTCTCAGTGGGTGGATGGAGAGACAGCATATTGGGCTTGCCATGCCTCTAGGCCCCAATTTTTAACCGTAGTTCAGGTTGTCCCTTCACTCTTCCCCAGGGCTCTGCTTTGGAATTCCTCTTTTCGTGGGACACCTGAGGTAACAAACCTGAAAGGAGTCCTGCCATCCCACAGATTGACGAAAAACAATTGGGATCAGGCCAAGTCCACAGAGAGCAAGATTCGTCCACGGCCCATGAGGCGTGCCCAACATTCCACGGCCATTGCTGATACAAAATCCAGAGACAAAAGCCTGAGCACGCGCCTCAGACACGCTCATTCTTCATTTCCTGAATAGTTTTTCAGATAAGAACTTACACGGCACTCGAATGCACCCAAAATATATAGTCTAACCTGGGCACTAATGCACCGTCTGACAACCTGAGCCCGGACCTCATAACCAACACCCAGACAGCTGACCGCACACTGAGCACATCGGACCCGCCATGGCCTTAGGCCATCATCTCTTCCCTACCTCATTTTTCAGGCTTCAGAACCTAGACCTTATCTCCAATCACTGCCCAGGGGTGACTGTGATGCAGAAATCAGAACTCTTCCTTACCCACGGCAAGAAACCTTGTGGTTGGCATGTTGTCCAACGTTCAGTGTGGGGGAAACCAGCATTCACCCTGTGGCCCCGCCCATTCTTGAGTGCGACGAGGGCATAAACACGCATTGTGACCGTCAGCGTGAGTCCTGTCCTCTAGTACGTCCTCTCAGAGGCTGGACCATTAGTTGTCATCATGGGCTTGACATGTCCCTAGGCCCCAATTTTTAACCAGATTTCTGGTTGTCCACTTGCCCCGCCCCAGGTCTCTACTATGGAATCCCTCATTTGGTGGGACACCTGAATTCTAAAACAAAACAAAACAAATTAACAACAACAGAGCAACGGACTTCTTCCATCCCACTGAATGACCCCAAAATCTTTGGACGGGGCCAAACCCCAGAGAGTAAGACTCGTCCATTTCCCATGAAGTCACCCGGAAATTTCACGACCATGAGTGACACGATATACAGCGACAAAAACTTGAGCAGGAGCCTCACACTCGCCCTTTTTTCATATCCCGAAGAGTACTCCTCATGGTTTGTAGATAATTCCTGCCATACCTATGACCCGAAAGATAAGACGAGTTTGAGTTTTCAGACAACTGAACAAACAGCCCTGGCCTACACACCCTACAGGCTCAGGCCCCTGGAGCCAAACCTGACGACGGTGCTTGCCCTCTCCAAGGAATTGTATGTGCCCATTCCAATGGCCACAACCCTACTAGTAGGATAATCCTCCAAAGTCCCTGAGGCCATCCCAATATTTGTGGCTTCCCAGGACAAATGGGGCAATCTGGGCCATCTGAGCGCCTACCGGCACTCAGACCAGTAGACTGATGTCCCCGGGGTAAAAGGAACGAACAGGCCCCTAGGCACCTATCGGATCCATTGCTTTGTTTTCCAGGCATCTCTCCTCAAGGGCTGGATTTCAATAACAGCATATGGCAGTTTCTTGACTCACCCACCAGAACAAATCTCATCTACACATGGGAAACTTGCACGATGGAGCTATGAAAGCCTCTCTTTAGGAGAACCCTTCAGGGCCCCAGTGCCACCGCTTCATTCCAAGGTCTCCATACACACAAAATCATATTAGGAGACATCCACGGGAGAGTCCATTTCAACTCAACCTCCTCAGTTGCTCCCCCAGATCCAGCAGATCTAACCTGTCTTGTTGCTTGGAGACAATTGCTATGCGAAGTGGGCTAACAAGCCATCCATCCTTAGAACCCTACTCGGAATCTTGTCCTGGACCCAACCAACATGTCTCAATTGTCTGCAGAAGGATCTTTGCAGTTGGGAACTTCTCACAACTCCCATCGTGGGAAAATCCCCATGGACTCGTGATCCACCCCCTTTTCAAGAAGGGGCCATCAGCGACAGAATGTCCAAAGTGAGCGTTCGTCTGATCCTCGCCCTGAATTCAGATGCACGAGATCTCGATTCAGGTCTGTAGATAGTGCCTGCCATATCCTCACCAAGAAACTGAGGCCTAGCTTAGGATCTCAGACCTCGGACCTCAGACACTGGCCCACAAGCCCTCCAGTTTGACAATCCAAAACTACATTACAGCAGGCTTCAGAACCTAGACCTTATCTCCAATCCCGGCCCGGGCTTGAAAATGATGCAGAAATCAGAACTCTTTAACCATGGCAAAAAACCTTGTGGTTGGCATGTTGTCCAAGGTTCAGTGTAGTTGAAACCAGTGTGGCCCATGTGTCCCCGCCCATGCTGCGGACCACATTGGTCACAAACACACATTGTGACCCTCAGCCTGAGCCCGTCCTCAGGTAAGGCCTCTCAGTGGCTGGAAGGAGAGACAGCATATTGGGCTTGCCATGCCCCTGAGCCCCAATTTTTAACCATAGTTCGGGTTGTCCCTTCACTCTTCCCCAGGGCTCTCATTTGGAATTCCTCTTTTGGTCCGACACCTGAGGTAACAATTTTTAACCAGATTTCTGGTTGTCCAGTCGCCCCGCCCAGGCCT
>NW_026743605.1:0-3338 GCF_022355385.1 Mustela nigripes
AGAGCTACATTTAATACTCCTTGTACTTTCCCTTGTAATTCAGCCAGCTTCATGTGGGAAAGAAAAGATCCAAATTTATCTAAAGAAAACAAGAATGGGAAGGGTGCCTATTGCTTTTAATAAGAAAACTAGAACTATATGAAAAAGAAAAAGGACATTATTTCTGTATGGGTTAATTGAATGACTAAAGACAAAACGTGTGTCATTGAAGTTGTGCTTATTTCATACAAGCAATAACTTTCACTGGTGGGAAGACAGACTAAGAATTGGGTCACTTGTATTTATTCTCCTTCTTGGAAGTGCTTATTCTCTTTGAGTCCAAAAAGTTTGAGAAGAAAATATACATAGTCATATGGCCCAGATTGAAGAAACTGCTCAAAGTAACAGGAACCAAAGAAAAATGAAGAGGTAAAACTTTTTCCAGTGGGAAGAGTTAGAAGTTCCCTAAAAAAAGATTGTGAGGTAAAGGTTCTGAAAGATGAAAAGAGGACTCTATGTGAGTGGGGAGATACCAGAGAAGTCAGACAAAGGTCAGGATTGTGAATTGATAATTCTGTCATTGCCAAAGCATAAGATTAGAGATCTCTCTTTATTCTATACATGGAATTGTAAATGGAGTTGTCTACATTATCATTTTATTTAGGCTTTATTCCTAATACATATGCTTGTTATAGCCTTGGCCTTTTTATGAATACTTTATATTTATAATATATATATGACATAATTTGGAGCATGAAGTCCCGTGGAAGTTGTTGGGACAAGAAGTGGGGGGTGAGATAATAACTCTAATTTCCAGGAAATTCCTTTTTTTTTTTTTTTAAGATTTTGTTTATTTATCTGACAGACAGAGATCCAAGTAGGCAGAGAGGCAGGCAGAGAGAGGCGAGGAAGCAGGCTCCCTGCTGAGCACAGAGCCCGGCGCGGGACTCGATCCCACGACCCTGGGATCATGACCTGAGCCGAAGGCAGAGGCTTTAACCCACTGAGCCACCCAGGTGCCCAATTTCCAGGAAATTCTTGAGGGAAAAGAAGATGATACAACTTTGTCTCTTTTTATTAGATATAACTTGGTATATTCCAGTGTCATTTAGAATGACATAATAATTAACAGACAGGATAACTCTAGTGAAGTCGAGTTTTCTTGTCAATTTATTAATAGCCTCATTGCTGCCTACTTGAAGGTTAATAATGGTTTTTCTGGATGCGAAGTGTGACTTCTACACAACTAAGTCAAAATAATGATCAACCAAGTCTTCAGATATAAATGGGCAAACAGACAATATTCTGTTTTATCCAGACAGCCTACCTTCTCCTGTCACCAAATCCATTCCCAGATGGATACATTGAACAGCAATAAAATCAATTTCCATTTTTAGCTCCAGCAAAGTACCTCTTACCTTCAAGCATAGAAAGTCAACACAAAAATGTAAAATTATTTTACACCCCACCTGCTATTATTAGCAAAAGTACTTTCAGCAATATGTTGTCTTGATGCTTAAGACTAGCACCTTGGTGGCTCAGTTAAGCATCTGCCTTCGCCTTGGGTCGTGATCCTAGGGTCCTGGAATCAAGCCCCACATTGGGCTCCTTACTCAGCAGAGAGCCTGCTTCTCCCTCTGCTTGCCAGTCCCCCTGCTTGTGCTTGCTCTCTCTCCCCACCATCTTGTGTCAAATAAATAAAGAAAATCTTAAAAAAAAAAAAGAAAGAAAGAAAAGAAAAGAAGAGAAAAAAAATAAAAGGAAAAGCGGAGGCAGAGAAAGGGGAACCCTCTTACACTGTGGGTGGGAATGCAAGCTGGTGCAGCCACTAGAGAAAGCATTTTGTAATGTGTATAATTGTTGAAACAGTATGTTGTACACCTGAAACTTATATAATGTTATATGTCAATGTATATGTAAAAAACTTCAATGAAAAATTTAAAAATAAATAAAACAACTCAGAGACCTGTACAAGCAAAAAAAAAAAAAAACTAGCAAAGTATAATTTGCTTTTTAAATTTGGGAATTTGCCATGTTCTTATTAATTTAATAATTAAAACTTACTTTAAAATGTGTTATATATGTCACACAATTAGGAATACTAACATTGTCAGATACGGTTCAACATAAAAATGAAAGATGTCCAAAATAAGTTAGGCTAAATAACATGTATTCCAATTGGGCAGGTTTTACCCTTTATGATAGGTGATATCTGACATTGCTGTCAATTATAAAACTTATCTCATTAAGCTCAATTGCAAATAGAAAAAGATAAGTTCACGCTTGAAAATATTCATTAAAGATGTGTCTTTAGTAATGTTGATCATTATTTTCTAGTCCTTCCTTCAAAGTCAATAGGCACACCCAGGTGCCTGTTACACTTAAGTTTTCTTTGGTTGCCTTTACCTCAGTAGGGAATTGTGCAATGTCGCAACACTGAAGGGAACAAGGGTTGCACAGCATGCTTTACTGTGATCTGGGGTAATTTTGTCTACAGCCCAGAGATATGTGGGAGTAGCAAAAGAAGTTTTTCAACAGGGGCTGGAATGGAGCCAAAGCTCAGAGACCTGTAAGTCACACTAAACTAAACAAAACTATTTTGTTTTTGGGAGGGAGACAAACCATAAGTGACTTTTAATCTCACAAAACAAACTGAGGGTTGCTGGGGGGAGGGGGGTTGGGAGAAGGGGGTGGGATTATGGACATTGGGGAGGGTGTGTGCTTTGGTGAGTGCTGTGAAGTGTGTAAACCTGGTGATTCACAGACCTGTACACCTGGGGATAAAAATATATGTTTATAAAAAATTAAAAATTAAAAAAAAACTATTTTGTTTTTCTTAAAGAACAATGGAAAGCCATTTTAGGGTGTATTTTTTTTTAACTTTTTAAAAAAGATTTTATTTATTTATTTGACAGAGGGAGACACAATGAGAGGGAACACAAGCAGGGAGAGTTGGAGAGGGAGAAGCAGGCTTCCCACTGAGCAGGGAGTCCAGTGGGACCTGAATGAGGGGCACAATGAAGGGCTCCATCCCAGGACCCTGGGATCATGACCTAAGCCAAAAGGCAAATGCTTAATGTCTGAGCCACATGAAACTGTCATGATCAATATTTTATTTAAAAAGGACATTTCTGCATATACTGGAGAGAATGGTTTGGAAGGATAGCCAGGTCTCATCCAGGAAGATGATCCATTCATCTGTTGATGGACATCTAGGTTCTTTCCATAGTTTGGCTATTGTGGACATTGCTGCTATAAACATTCGGGTGCACGTGCCCCTTTGGATCACTACGTTTGTATCTTTAGGGTAAATACCCAGTAGTGCAATTGCTGGGTCATAGGGCAGTTCTATTTTCAAC
>NW_026743606.1:0-3338 GCF_022355385.1 Mustela nigripes
ATCAGCTGCCTGCTCAACAAGGAGTCTGGTTCTTCCTCTCCCTCTGCCCCTCCCCACCCACTCTCTCTCTCTCTAATAAATAAATAAAATCTTAAAAAATAAAAGACTTACTGAAATCTGAGGCTGAATTACTAAATTCAGTCTTAATAAAGACAGCTAAACAAAGCAATGATCACAACTGGAAAATTTAGTCAGATCATGGTTTAACATTTTTGGTTGACACAGGACCTCTTTCAGTAACAACTTTCCCTAAATATCAATTTCTTTTTAAGGCAAAAAATTTTGACAAGAAATTCAGATCCTTCTCATCATTTTCATATCAATTTAATGTGACATCCTTGGAGTATATAATCAAATATGTAATTATTCTATCTGTTGCTTTGTATATTGCCTGTATCTTTTTCAGACCCAAACTTTCATTGAGGTAGAGCTTTTTTGTTTTGTTTTGTTTTGTTTTAAAGCAGAGATTTTTAAAGTGTTTGATATATACAAGATACTTAATAAGTGTTTACAAAACCTATGTATTTCAGAAGCCTTAACAGGCTTTAAAATAATGTAGGTGATATTAGTAGTCATATCAAAGAATTTGTAGGTTTCAGTCATGTAAATAACTACATTTCTCAGAGACAGAGAAACATACAAATGATCTGGGTCCAGTAGGATAATGCTAGCATGTGCTGTAAATTCTCTTATATGACCTTATTCTTGCAAGAATTGGTTATGTGGCAGAAAAAAGGTACCACTATCTTATACTTTATTATTTAAAGAGATTTATGGAAGTTGTTAATTTCTTACACTACCCCTTTGTTTCAGTGGACCCAATTTCTGTGGTAATGGTGAGAGGAAAGTAGGCAATTTAGGCAGCCGCAAAATTCTCCTACAAGGCACTATAAAATAAGGCTTGTTCTAGATCATGGGTCTGTCCAAAGGGGAGTGTTAAGGGGTAGGATGGATGATGGATGCATTGTGGACTTATAACTATAAGATTAATACTGTTATGCCCCAATAATGGGTCTATGATTAAAGGAGCGAGACTGATGTAAAGCGAAGGTCAAGCAAAGCTTTATTTCACACCAAGCATCAGGAATCTAACCTAATGTTTGCGGCCACACCTCTTACGAGAGAAGGCAACCCTTCTCTGTTTCACAGTCTAGCGTTTAAGGGCAAAGGCCATGCAGTCAGGCCTGGCCACGCACAGGTGACCAATGAGATTTTAACACACACAGGAAACTCTACAGTGAGGCTAGGTGACCAATTGAGGTACAATTTACCCTAGTATAGACATTTGACCCAGCCTATTACACCTTGATTAGGATTGGTGCCAAAAAGGTTCCCAAAGGGTGGAGGAGTGGGGCATACTCCTTAGTATCTGGGAGACAGTGTGCAAATCCCCCCCCCTCCCCGCTGATTGATGTCTCCACCTGGCCTCGCCGACCCTTGTATATGTGCTTTGTTACCTGGAGCTGATTTCCAGGACTTGTTTTTAAGTGAATCCCCTGGGGGAAGGGGAGCAAGGACAGTTTAAGGGTTAACCTCAATGAAAGTCTCTTGCTAATTATAAAAATATTAAATAGGTCCTTACATTACAACAACTCAATAGGGAAAGTCCCAGTGTGGTGATAAAAGACGTGATGTAACTTGCTTTGCACATTTTATTTTTAAAACGTGTAAGTTGTATATTTCCCTGCCATGACATCATACTTTATCTTCATCTCTGTCTACTAGTTTAAAACTAGTTAAACAAACTCAACAATTCTTTTAAAAATATTTTTTTTTATTTATTTGAGAGCAAAAGCCAGAGAGAAGAGAGGGAGAGATAAAGAGCATGAGCAATATGGGGCTCGATCCCAGGACTCTTGAGATCATGATCCGAGCCAAAGGCAGACACTTAACTGACTGAGCAAATGAGACTCCCACAAACTCAACAATTTTATAAAATTTTTATTTGTTGGGGTGCCTGGCTGGATCACTCAGTAAAACATGTAACTTTTGATCTTGGGGTTGTACGTTTGAAATCCAACTTGGGTGTAGAGGTTTTTAAAAATAAAATCTTTAAAAAAATTTTTTTTCATTTTTTTTAAAGCCATTGTATGGCAGTGTTGATCACTATATTGTACACCTGAAACTAATATTAACCTTATTTTAACTAACTGGAATTTAAATAAAAACTTTAAAAATAAAATAAAAATAATAATCATAAAAATAAAAAAGAGGAAAAATTATTTGGCAGGCAATTTTCTTAATTGCATTATTATTTATTATTATCATAGTCTGTGTGTGTCGGTGGGAAGTGGCTGGCATTACAGTGAGTTCCATATCTGTGTTACACTGAGGTCCATGTCTGTAGTCAGTCTTTTTTTTTTCTTTTAATTTATTTTTAGTGATCAAAAATTCATTGTTTATGCACCACAACCAGTGCTTCATGCAATAAATTCCCTCCTTAATACCCAACACTGGGCTCACCCAACCACCTGCCACCCTCCTCTTCAAAACCCTCAGTTTGTTTCTCAGAGTCCATAGTCTATCATGGTTTGTCTCTCCCTCCGATTTTTCCCAGCACACTTCTCTCCATCTCCCAGTGTCCTCCACGTTATTCCTTATGTATTGAGTCTTCTAAAAACTTTTATTTTTTCCCTATTCTGCTTTGCATATGCTTTCCTTAGATGTTAAAATATTATAAACCTCTCCTGCCTGGTCCATTTTCTCTCTCTGCTCTCATGATTTCTCATGCTCTCCCTGCCAACCGCACATGCCTTACAATATCTGGATATGGCTAATCTCTTCCTGAGCTACTTTATTCTACTCTGCCATATGGTTGCCCTTCCCTCTTCTGTACCATAAATTCTATCCCCTGCATTTGTGCTTTAACAATACCTAATTATTTTCACTACATCTGTATCTTTGAGGTCAATACTCAGTAGTGCAATTGCTGGGTCATAGGCTAGCTCTATTTTACTGGAAAGAAGGGCCATATGCACCCCAGTGTTCATAGCAGCAATGTCCACAATAGCCATTCTGTTGAAAGAGCCAAGATCCCCTTCAACAAACAAACGGATACAGAAGATGCGATCTATGGATACAATGGAATGTCACTCAGCCATCAGAAAGGATGAATACCCAACTTTTGCATCAACATGGATGGGACTGGAGGAGATTATGCTAAGTGAAATAAGTCAAGCAGAGAAAGTCTATCATCATATGGTTTCACTTATTTGTGGAACCTAAGGAATAGCATGGAGGACATTAGGAGAAGGAAAGGAAAAATGAAGTGGGGGAATTGGAGGGGGAAATGAAACATGAAAAACTATGGACTCCAAGAAACAAACTGATGGTTTTAA
>NW_026743607.1:0-3338 GCF_022355385.1 Mustela nigripes
CCTCGATCACCATGTGATAACCGTGCCCTCTCTTTATCTTTGTGCCCGTCCTCCCTGCTTTTTCTGTCTCCGTCCTTGTCTTGGGTTCTGTCTTTGCGTCTATGCCTTTCAGAGTCTTGCTCCCATTCTTTTTCATGTCACTCTCTTTTCAAATGGTGTGAATCACTATAAAATCTCTGTCGATCTCCTTTACCCCTATTAAATGGCCTATCCAGTTGCTGTTGATCTGGCCTACCCCAAGGGTCACTATGGCGCCTTTCTGGTCTTCTAATGTCTTTAACCTGGTAAAAATTTTGTGGACCTATATACCTTGATGTTTGTGAAAGGGGACCCATCATACGTTGTGGCTGGCCTGTCAGATGAACAACAGGTGGCCAGGGAACCATGGGATTTTGAGCAAAGCCAAACCCTGGAGGGGGAAGTAAAAGGGGTGGTAAATGTGGTGGAAATCCAAACATGCTTTGTGGGGGAAAATTAGGAGGCCCCGGTAAATAAATGTTCTTATCCCTTATGAAAGCTTATTATACTTTTTGGAGAGTTTCATACCTATATATAAAACTTTTTGCTATTATTTAAACATAATTTCAAGAAAAGTTTTTCTTCCTACTTTGCCATTGCTTTTAACCATTATCCTGTCAATAAAGTTTCCAAGCCTTTGTTTATCCAAATGAAGCAGTGGTTACCACACTGTACTCTTTATACTCAACATGATCTACTCCAAGGTTTCTTATGTCAAGTGTCATATTTTAACATGGAAAAAAGTTCTGCTGTTAGGAACAGTTTAAATTTGTAGCAAATATACTTACTAAAGAATTTATTTAATACATATTTTTAATATCCTTTTATTTTGGTGGGGAATGGAAAGGAGAGTTAGGTGTTTTGTTAGTTCCTGTTGAAATGTACATATAAGTCAGTGTTCTGTCCAAGAAAATATTTACTCTGGCATTTGATGTTCAGTTTACAGCCAGTGGCCAAATGAAGATTAAACATTATATTTAATTTAGAAAGCATATATGAGTTTTTCAAATGTCTTGCTTTTCTTATTTGTGAGTCTGATTACTATTAAAGTAGGAAATTCAGATATTTTCTTAGAAAAGGATTAGGGAATCTTTATGCAACTCATTTTTGTTGTTCATTTTAACAGAGTAATTCTGAGAGTCTTCCAGAAACAATCATTGTTCATTTATCTGGAAATGCAGATCAGAAAGGGGCAAGTACATTAAATGAACAAGTAGAAGGTAAGAATTGTATTTTATTAAAAAGTCATTTGATAAAATATTGATGTAAAATGGGAACACTGATATATTTAAATATCCAAAGAAAATCACCTATTGAATTAGAGATAAAGGGAGAAGGATTTAAAAGGAGATAAGTTGAAGTCTTATCAGGTGTCAGTGTCAGTAACAGATGAAATTGAGGGTGCCACAAAGGAGATTAATTAGTGGTTTAATTTCAAGATACTCTAAGACCAAAAGAACGTCAGGAAATAAGTGGAAAGGATAAAAAGAGTGACTGATGTGGAAAGAACGAAGATGCCCTTCAACGGATGAATGGATAAGGAAGATGTGGTCCATATGCACTATGGAGTATTATGCCTCCATCAGAAAGGAAGAATACCCAACTTTTGTAGCAACATGGATGGGACTGGAAAAGATTATGCTGAGTGAAATAAGTCAAACAGAGTCAGTCAATTATCTCATGGTTTCACTTATTGTGGAGCATAACAAATAGCATGGAGGACATGGGGAGATAGAGAGGAGAAGGGAGATGGGGGAAATTGGAAGGGGAGGTGAACCATGAGAGACTATGGACACTGAAAAACAATCTGAGGGTTTTGAAGGGGTGGGAAGTGGGAGGTTGGGGTACCAGGTGGTGGGTATTATAGAGGGCACGGATTGCATGGAGCACTGGGTGTGGTGCAAAAATAACGAATACTGTTATGTATTCATTAAAGTGGAAGGTGGTAAAGTAAAACAATTCTTTATTTTTTATTTTCTTTTTAAATTTTTTTTATTAACATATAATGTGTTCTTAGCTGCAGGGGTACAGGTCTGAATCTCCAGGTTTACACACTCCACAGCCTTGACCATAGCACATACCCTCCCCTATGCCCATAACCCCACCAAAATAATTCTTTTAAATGAGGAGCAGACTATTTGAAATGCAGGAATAATATCAGGTGAGCTTCCAGTCCCAAAACCTGTCAGAGTAGGATACCAAAATTTTCCTGCTCTTACTGCTTTCCTCATGGTTGGGAAGACATTCAGGACTTCCCTGGTTGATGATGCAGAGCTATGTGTGTATCTTAATGGCATAAAAATGGTGGTACTTCATAAATAGTATCATTGAGTGCAAAGTAAGAGTATTGGAAGGAAGAAGGGAGGAGGGTCAGTTCGGGGGAAATCAAGAAAACTTTAGCCATGATAAAAAGTCCATTAGAAAGCTTACGACTTTTAAGACATTTCCAGTTTCGAAGAATTGATAGTGATGCACATAAGGCTTGTTTCTAGAAGGTGAAGTTAAGGTAAAGGAATGTGGTAGCAGACACAGTATGGACTAGAATTCCTCCAACTTTAGTAATCAGAGACCTTGCTAAAAATGCAGATTGACAGCAGGTCTAGGATTCTGCATTCTGACCTCTCAGGTGATGCCAGTGTCTGTGGTCCCTGTGTCATGTGCTCTGTAGCAAAGGGTTTCTGTAGAGAGATCTGGCATGGGATCAAGGAAAAAGCATTATTTTGTTTTTATTTGTGAGCATGTTTTCAGCTTGAGGGAGCAAGGAGATGCAGAAAGAGAGGTTATAGATGTGAGATACTAGTGCTAAATAGGAAAGAAATGGTGAAGATGAACCCTAGTAAAATGGGTGTAAAAGCAGAACAATCAAGACCATAGATCCAGAAATAACTCTGTTTTAAGGATTTCTTTATTTATTTTAGGGAGAGAGAATGAGAGAGACGGTGAGTGATTAGGGGGATGGGCAAAGGGAGAGGGAGAGAGATGCCTCAAACAGGTTCACTTCTGAGACTAGAGCCCGATACAGGGCTCAATCCCAGGACGGTGCCATCATGACTTGAGCCGAAATCAACAGCTGGATGGCCAATCCGCTGCCACCCAGGCGCCTCCAGAATTACTTTTGAAGAAGAGGGATAGTGACAGGAATGAGGGAAAAAAAGAAGGGCACGTTAGCTGGGAGGCACGTTAGCTGGGAAATTTTGGAGTTGAGGAGGAAACTCCAGAGAATTCACTTGAGATGGCTTAAGGGTATTTGCACTAAACAGATTAAATCACAGCAGCTCTACAGAGAATACTGAAAGCAGATGGAGTGCTAGACATGGGGT
>NW_026743608.1:0-3338 GCF_022355385.1 Mustela nigripes
GTGACAGATATAAAGTACCAGGTAAAATGTGAGAGATGACTTGATATGTTTCAGGAATCCCCATAAATAGCAACAGACTACATTTACCTGTTAATATACAAATTGTCAAATTGGATCTTTGAAATAAAATAATACCTTCCTATAGCTAAGATAAGAGGTTTTCATTTATTCTGCTAACTGCATATTTATATTTTTAAATTTCTTTAAAGATTCCATTTTATTTATTTGACAGAGAGAGATCACAGGTAGGTAGAGAGGCTGGCAGAGAGAGAGAGAGAGAGAGGGAAGCAGGCTCCCTGCCGAGCAGAGAGCCCGATGCGGGACTCGATCCCAGGACCCTGAGATCATGACCTGAGCCGAAGGCAGCGGCTTAACCCACTGAGCCACCCAGGTGCCCCAATATATTTTTAGCATCTTTTGCCCACTTGACATTTAGTGTTATACCTGTGTGTACACAGAAGATCGAGGATATCCTGATCCCTTCAGTGTGGGAAGAAGTAATATCACAGTCATCATTTACAAATCATAAATTTTCCCCACTTCATTTGTTACCTCCTGTGAATCTTCTCTTATAACTGTGTCCTTGTGTCATTTTATTTTTCTGTCTTCCTTTCTTATTAATGTTAGATCACTATTGTTATATTTTTGTAAACTTTAAAAAAAATTCTTTTTATATTCTTAGTTTGTGCTGATACCACCCAGAACACTTGGGCATACTGTTTTCCTCTTTGTTCTGATTCCTAAATGCAGTTAGACTTTGCCCACTGAAGCATCTAATTTATCATGTTAATATCTTGAGTTGTATTTTGCCCAATACAGAATACAGCAAATTTATGTTTTTCTCATTAAATGACCCTTAATCTTTTTTACCCATGAAAAAAAAGATTTTATTTATTTAGAGCAAGCACACATGAGTTGGGGGAGGACCAGCAGAAGAGGGAAAGAAAGTATCTCAAGCAGACTGTGCTGAGGGTTGCCTGGGTGACTCAGTCATTGGGCATCTGCCTTCAGCTCAGATCATGACCCAGTGTCTTGGGATTGTCTTGCTGAGCAGGGAGCCTCATTCTCCCTCTCCCTCTTCCCCTGCTTGTGTTCCCTCTCTCTTTCTCTGTCAAATAAATACATAAAATCTTAAAAACAAAACAAAACAAAAACACTGTGCTAAGCGTGGAGCCCTACACAGGGCTCGATCTCACAACCCTGAGATCACAATCTGAGCTGAAATCCAGGAGTCAGACATATAACCACCGGAGCCACCCAGGTGCCCCAGTTACCTTTAAATATGGCTGCGTTTCCTCTGTATGGCACAGAACTGGTGCTAATCCTTCTTTTTAGGATTACCCACAGATGTGCTTTCCTGCCATATAAGTCTACATTTCATTCCTAACGTACTTGGGGATTTTTGTGAGTTAATACATGAAAAGTACATGGAACAGTGCTTGGCTCATGGTAATGGTTAGTTTTCCTGTTAACTTTTCTTGTTGTTAATATCATTATCATTGGTTTTAAGCACATTTTCAAATTTAAGCTCAGCTTTCCACAGCTTTTAAAATGTTTCTTCATTCCTTTAATTTACGTTATCTACTATAGAATCTGATTCCTGGTAGTGTATGCATGTTGAATGAGGAAGCTATTCTCTGGGTTCTAATTTCTTCAAAGAGAGCATATCGTACTTTGTTATATAACATATAGTGGCTATCGGATCATTACTTAATTCATTAACCATGCCTCTTGATGAGTGAGAGAACCTTTATATTCAGAAAATACTATAAGGAATTAATTTCTAAATGGACATGTTGGGTTATAAACCTATAGCTTCTTGTTCAAAATTACAGATTTGTAGAAAACTTGAACTTTATTTTGAAAAAGCACCCCACTTGTTAAGGACCATTACTTTCATAATCACTCAGGTGTATTCAGAGGAAATCAGATATAAATACTTGCCACACACCATAGATTGTAGTTGGAAAAAGAAAAAAGATTACCGAGAATTTCAAATTTCGGCAGTTAACAGGGTATGTTTATGTTTCAAGGGAGTATTAGCCAACATTCTTACAGAATGAGATGTATAGAATGTGATTAATTTTTAAAATTGATGCATAAGTAGGACTTGAAATGGTAGAGATGTTTGTGAAGACTTATTATGAGACAGTGTCATTTTCCTAAAGAGCAAAGTTCTGAGCAAGTCCAAAATGGGAATGTAAGCCAGCTGAGTTGAAAAGTCTTGCTTGAACTTGAATGATTTTTGACAAATTAATAGTCTGGCATTTCTGCAAAGAAGATATTTATTATGGACTAGTGAAGCGATCACTTGAATACCCAATATGTATGTAGTTGAGGACAAGTTCCCCCTTCACCCAAGCATTATAACTGCAATATGTTTCCTTTAATGGTGCTTGGAGACAATGGGCTTTGAAGAGGTGTTTAAACAGGGTCATCATTGTTACATTGTATGTACTGAGCAAGAAGGTAATGTGAAGTATAGCTGAGAATTCTTAGGGTGAATAGATTGATCATTGAGTGTTTGGGGTCAGGTCTTCCATGGTTATAAGTACACATAAAACCAAGAAATGTAGAAATCTGGGTGTAAAAGAAAGATTCTTACTAATAATATGTCAGAGCAAGTTTATAGTGGGGAGAAATTAGCATTTGGTGGTAGGATATCTGACCAAATAAGCTTGAATATACCACAGCTAAAAACAACGGAAGGATTTGATTGTCTTTCCGTCTTCTTCCTCATCTTTTTAATTTTACTCTTCCTGGTAGACATTTGTATTTTTTATAAGTAACATGAATAGAAGGAAAATTAGAAACTACACTACAGGACTCTCTTCATAGGCACAAAGAAATCAGTGCTTCCAGAAATTTAATGTTGTATTAACAGTATACTAAGATAATGTATATATAACAAAACAGAAGTAGTTTTAAAGGGGGGAGAATGAAACTGGAAACATGTAAAGTTTAGAGAGAATTTAGGTGCACTAATGTAAGTATGAGAGGAAAATTATGTAAAGACTGATCCTTCTAAACGATACCAAATCATTCCTCTATTTTTTAGGGCACTCTTATCTACTAAGTTTCATGGCCTCTCTGGTCCTCTGCATTTCTCCTTTCTAGAGGAGCCTTTTTTTTTTTTTTCAAAGTCTTTTCTTCACCATGCTTTATATTTATTTGTAACATATATATTAAGTCTTGAAGTATGTATTTGTAAATTGCCAAATGTAGATGTGTGTGTTCTAAGTTTTTAATCCCCTTTTCTACCCTTTCAGGTTTTGTTTTTCTAATCCAAACGGATGGGGCAGTATGACTGTTTGGATCACTCTTATTTCACAAAACTA
>NW_026743609.1:0-3338 GCF_022355385.1 Mustela nigripes
CAGGTCAGCCTATATATTTGGGGTACAGCCGAATGCCGTGCAGGTTGATCCTCATTTGGGGTATCTGGGTAGCCCCAGAGGGCAATGTTTTTCCTCTGGAGGGCAGGCAGAGTGCTGCATTGTAGTTCTGGGTTGCCATACTGGAGGGCATGTGGGCCAGTAGTCTGAGGACGGAAGTCTGAGAACCCAAGCTAGGCCTACGTTTCTGGGTGAGGAAATGGAAGGCACAAATCCAGACCTGAATCGTGATCTCGTGCATCTGAAGTCAGGGCGAGGATCAGACGATCGCTCAGGTTGGACATTCTGTGCCTGATGTCCCCTTCTTGAAGGGGGGTAGGATAACGAGGCCATGGGGGTTTTCCCACGATGGGAGCTGTGAAAGTCTCCCAACTGCAAAGATTCATCTGCAGGACAATTGAGACCTGTTGGTTAGCTCCAGGACAACGATTCCAGGCAGGGTGTTAAGGATGGATGGCTAGGTAGCTCACCTCGCATTCCAATTGTCTCCAAGCAACAAGAAAGGTTAGATCTGCTGGATATGGGGGAGCAACCAGGAGGCTGAGTTGAAATGGACTCTCCCGTGGATGTTTCCTAATATGATTTTGTGTCTATGGAGACCTTGGAATGAAGCGGTGGCACTGGGGCCCTGAAGGGTTCTCCTAAAGAGAGGCTTTCACACAGCTCCATCGTGCAAGTTTCCATGTGTAGATGAGATTTGTTCTGATGGGTGAGTCAAGAAACAGGTATATGCTGTTATTGAAATCCAGGCCTCTGAGGAGAGATGCCTGGACACCAAAGCAATGGATCCGATAGGTGCCTAGGGGCCTATTCGTTCCTTTTTACTTCAGGGGACATCAGTCTACGGGTCTGAGTGCAGGTAGATGCTCATATAGGCCCAGATTGCCCCTGTTTGTCCTGGGAAGCCACAAATATTGGGATGGCCTCAGGGACTTTGGAGGTTGATCCTCTTAGTAGGGTTGTGGCCATTGGAATGGGCACATACAATTCCCTTGTAGACGGCAAGCATGTCGTCAGGTTAGGCTCCAGGGGCCTGAGCCTGTAGGGTGTGTACGCCAGGGCTGTTTGGACAGTTGTCTGAAAACACAAACTCGGCTTATGTTTCGGGTCATAGGTATGGCAGGACTGATCTACAGACCATGAGGAGAACTCTTCGGGATATGAATAAAGGGCGAGTGTTATGCTCTTGCTCAAGTTTTTGTCTCTGGATATCGTGTCACTCATGGTCGTGAAATTTCCGGGTGACTTCATGGGAAATGGACGATTCTTACTCTCTGGGGGTTTGGGCCCGTCCAAAGAGTTTGGGGTCATTCTGTGGGATGGAAGAAGTCCGTTGTTCTGTTGTTGTTGATTTGTTTTTTTTTTATTTTTCAACATCAGGTGTCCCACCAAATGAAGGATGCCAGAGTACAGCCCTGGGGAGGGGCGCCTGGACAACCAGAAATTGGTTAAAAATTGGGGCCTAGGGACATGTCAAGCCCATTAAGACATCCTATGGTCCAGCCACTGAGAGGACATACTAGAGGACAGGACTCACGCTGAGGGTCACAATGTGTATTTATGTCCTTGTCCACTTAAGAATGGGCGGGGCCTCAGGGTGAATGTTGGTTTCCCATACACTGCACGTTGGACAACATGCCAACCACAAGGTTTCTTGCCATGGGTAAGGAAGTGTTCTGATTTCTGCATCACAGTCACCCCTGGGCAGTGATTGGAGATAAGGTCTAGGTTTTGAAGCCTGAAATCTCAGGTAGGGAAGAGATGATGTCCTAAGGCCTTGTCTTGTCTCATGAGCTCAGTGTGCGGTCAGCTGTCTGGGAGTTGGTCACGAGTTCTGGGCTCAGGTTGTCAGACAGTGCATTAGTGTCCAGGTTAGAGTATATATTTTGGGTGCATTCGAGTGCCGTGTAGGTTCTTATCTGAAGAACTCTTCAGGCTATGAAGAAGGAGCGAGTGTGAGGCGCGTGCTCCGGCTTTTGTCTCTATTTTGTATCAGCGATGACCGTGGAATGTTGGGGAGGCCTCATGAGCCATGGGCGAATCTTGCACTCTGTGGAATTGGCCCGATCCCAATTGTTTTTCGTCAATCTGTGGAATTGAGGACTCCTTTCAGGTTTATTACCTCAGGTGTCCCACCAAAAGAGGAATTCCAAAGCAGAGCCCTGGGGAAGAGTAAAGGCACAACCCGAACTATGGTTAAAAATTGTGGCCTAGTGGCATCGAAATCCCAATATGCTGTCTCTCCATCCAGGTACTGAGAGGACTTACCGGAGGACTGCGCTCAGGCTGAAGGTCACAATGTGTGTTTGTTACCAATGTGGCCCGCAAGCATGGGCCAGGCCTCATGGCCACACTGTTATCAACCACACTGAACTTTAGACAACATGCCAACCACAAGGTTTCTTGCCATGGGGAAAGAGTTCTGATTTCTGCATCATTTTACAACCCGGGCCGTGATTGGAGATAAGGTCTAGGTTCTGAAGCCTGAAAACCGAGGTTGAGAAGAGATGACGACCTAAGGCCATAGCGGGTCCAATGTGCTAGGTGTGCGGCCAGCTCTCTGGGTTGGGCCAGGAGGTCCAGGCTCAGGCTGTGTCAGAATGGGCATTATTGCCCAGGTCAGCGTACATATTTGGGGTACACCGAATGGCGTGCAGTTTGATGCTCATTTGTGTTTTCTGGGTAGCCCCAGAGGGCAATGTTTTTCTTCTGGAGGGCACGCAGAATGCTGCATTGTAGTTCTGGATTGCCAAACTAGAGGGCTTGTGGGTAGGTAGTCTGAGGACGGAAGTCTGAGAACCGAAGCTAGGTCTAGGTTTCTGAGTGAGGATATGGAAGGCACAATCTACAGACCAGAATCGAGAACTCGTGCATCTGAAGTCACGGCATGGATCAGACGATCGCTCAGGTTGGACATTCTGTCCCTGATGGCCCCTTATTGAAGGGGGGAAGGATCACGAGGACATGGGGATTTTCCCACGATGGGAGTTCTGAGAAGCTCCCAACTGCAAAGATTCTTCTGCAGGACAATTGTGACCTGTTGGTTAGCGCCAGGACTACGATTCCGAGCAGGGTTCTAAGGATGGATGGTTGGGTAGTCCACCTCGCATTCCAATTGTCTCCAAGCAACAAGACAGGTTAGATCTGCTGGATCTGGGGGAGCAACCGAGGAGGCTGAGTTGAAATGGACTCTCCCGTGGAAGTGTCCTAATATGATTTTGTGTCTATGGAGACCTGGGAATGAAGCGGTGGCACTGGGGCCCTGAAGGGTTCTCCTAAAGAGAGGCTTTCACACAGCTCCATCGTGCAAGTTTCCCAAG
>NW_026743610.1:0-3338 GCF_022355385.1 Mustela nigripes
TCGCTGGCGGGGGGCACCGGCCGGACCCCGTGGGGACCCTGGTGCGGCTCGTCCTCCGGGGTGGTCCCGCTGCCCCGGGAATCGCGGGAGGCTGGGTCCCGATACCCCTGCGAGCTCGCGGCCCGCGCTTTGTGCTCCAGGTGAGGGCGCTGCGCGGCGCGGTGTCACTTTACCTGCTCGCAGAGGGTCGTCCAGAGAACTCATGGGGCGGGGCGGGGCAGCGGGCCACGGGAGCGGCACAGCGCGGCCTCAGGGGCTGGGTTTGGAGCTCGGGAGTGCCGGGGTCCTGCAGTGCGGACTGGGACGCAGCACAGCACCGAGGCGCTGCGCACCCCTCCTCCGCCAGCCCCTCCACCTCCTCTCAGACTCTCAGCCGCGTCCTCCGCGAGCTCACTTCCGGATTCCGCAATTAACAAAGCCCCTTCTCCGGGCGGCCACACCCTCGCCCCTCCTTCCCCTCCGTCCTGAGGCAAGAGCCCGGGTCAAGGGCGCCGGCAAGCCCGGGGGGCCTGCGAGCCTGGCCGGCGCCGGCGCTGAGCGGCCTCCTAGCCTGGCTCCCCAAGCGGGTGTCCGCGCGCTGCCTGGCTGCAAAAAGATCATCAGCCCTAAACCCGGGCTGCACTCTCGGGTCACTTCGCTGGCTTCCTGATTGTGCCCAAAGCCTGGAACCAGCTTCCCCAGCACAGGCCTGGGCTGAGATGCCTGCCCTGGATCTGTTTGAGCAGTCTCCTAGTCTCCAGGTAGGGTCCGCCATTGCATGATGGCACCCGCGAATCACTTCGACCTGGATGTTTGGGTTTTTTGTTTGTTTTTTGGTTATTGGTTAATACATGACCTCCATGGTAGGTGCTCCACAAAGCGAGTGAAAAGAGGACGACTGATACATACGCATATGGCCATTCTAGAAAAAGAGCTTGGGGTTCTCGCGGAAGTGCTGCATGGGTCCTTGCACTATGGTTTAATAGAAAAGGGATTATGCACCAACTTACTTAAATGAGCATAGGTTGAAATCGTTTACTAAGAATAAATATGTAAAACAGTTATATTTTAACTAAATCTATCATCAATCATAAATCTATTACACGAAGGTTACAGGCAATTTAAATGCAATTGCACTCTCTTCAGGGTTTTCAATAATCCTTGTCTGTCTTGGCACACTTAGCGGCCTCCAGCTAAAAACTCAGCTTTGAAAAATACAGAAAAGCAGCAAACGTTTACATACACTCTTGGTGACCAGAGGTGTGCTTTGTGCCTCTCACAAAGGTTCTGAGGCCCTTGGCGCTCAGTAGTTTAGTGTCTTATTCTCTGGAATGGCCATTGAAGAAATACCAGGCCCAGAGAAGAAGGTCCTGCTGGGTGTCTGAAGAAAATACAACCTTTTCGATGAAGCTTTTTGGGGAATTTGTTAGTGGTTTGGTCTGCTTCTGATAGCAAGGGAATTTTATTTTTAAAGATTTTATTTATTTATTTGATAGAGATCACAAGTAGGAAGAGAGGCAGGCAGAGAGAGAGGAAGAAACGGGCTCCCTGGTGAGGAGTGAGCCTGATGTGGGCCTCGATCCCAGGACTCTAGAATCATGACCTGAGCCCAAGGCAGAGGCTTTAACTCACTCTGTCACCCAGGTGCCCAAGGGAAATTTTTTTTAAAGATTTTATTTATTTATTTGACAGACAGAGATCACAAGTAGGCAGAGAGCAGGCAGAGAGAGAAGTGGAAGCAGGCTCCCTGCTGAGCAGAGAGCCAGACATGGGGCTCAATCCCAGGACCCTAGGATCATGACCTTAGCTGAACGCAAAGGCCCAGTGAGCCAAACTCACTGAGCCACTCGGGTGCCCCAGGAAGGGAAATTTTTTAAAGAGTATTTTCTGTTTGAATCTATTTTGAGGTTTGATTTGTGCATCTTTCTGACTTCTCATGAAGATGGAATTACTTATGAGGTTGGTTGTAGGGAACCGCATATCAAATCCAGCTATCTTGTTAGCAATAAATAAATAAATAAATAAATAAATAAAAGCTCAAGTGTTGGTATAAAGCTATTATGCTTTTCAAAACCCCGAACTATAATTCATGTATCGTGGTCATTCTTTATCATATCAAACAGGAGAGGTGGCAGAAACGCACATTCAGGTTAATATTTTTACAAAGAAGATTGACTTATGAACCTACTTTGTTATTTCCTTTCATTCAATTTCCCTGTACCTCCTTTTCTATGAATTGTAACGTTAAACCATCATTATTTTTATTGTTGGCACGTGAGAATTAGAGATCAATGCCCAAAGTGAAAGCAGAAGGCAGGTTTATTAAAGCAACAGCACACTATCTAAGGGAGAGCAGGTGGTATTCCATGAGGTGGAGCTGGCCCTTACTTTGTTTTGGGATTGGATGAAGAATATTTTAATCAGCAGAGAAGGTCAAAATGACAAAGTTCCACGATCAGAGTAAACATATGGGATTAAAAAATAAAAAATAAAAGAAATGATTTTTTTCAAAGGACTTTTTTTTTTTAAAAGTAATTTGAACAAAAGTCCTTTTTAAGAGACAGTTGGCTGTTTAAACCAAAAGTACAACTCACTGAGAGAATCGCCGCATTTTTTATTGGGGTAGAAAGGACCTGGAATGTAGAAAGACCCATTCTGCAGAGGAAAAAATAGAATCACTAACAGGCCTCACGCCTTGCAAAGCCAGTGGCTACAATCCCTGCCTCATGAGACCCTGTGCTAGAAGGCTGCTAGAACCAACCATCTCAACTATGTTAGTCTTTCTTGGAAGCAACAGGTGTTTTCACAGTTAAGAGCAGGGTAACAATCAGTCACGTTATGTTATAATGATTGTCGATATCTTTAAAAGCCTTGTCAAGTTCCCTTTTGAGTAACCCTCACCCCACCCTTAGAGAAATTTATCTGTGGTTTACCTCTTTGAAATACCTCATTGTTGTTCCACAATGCCATAGCCAAAAAAAAAAAAAAAAGCTTTTTTTAACAAAGTGTTCAGAAGGGGGCGCCACTGTAAACAATGAGAGTTTTCGCTGCCAGGCCAATTTTGTTGCAGAAACAGCTGAAAGCACTCAGGTCAGACAGAGCCAAGGGCTGGAGGGATTTTTAAAATTACAAAAACCGAACCAAATCAAACCAAAACAAAAATCAAAACCAATGGCCAATATTTTAAGTTTGCTACTAAAGGTATGACATTCTCCTAAGACATGCGCGTGACTTGATCAATATATATATATATTTATATTTGAAAAAGAAGGAACTATTTGATGCAGCAAATCCACGTTGATTAAAAATTACGAGATATGGGGGCTCCTGGGTGGCTCAGTGATTTAGGCCTCTGACTT
>NW_026743611.1:0-3337 GCF_022355385.1 Mustela nigripes
CTCCTTACCCACGGCAAGAAACCTTGTGGTTGGCATGTTGTCCAACGTTCAGTGTAGGAGAAACCAGCATTCACCCTGAGGCCGCGCCCACTCTTGAGTGCGACGAGTGCATAAACACGCATTGTGACCCTCAGTGTGAGTCCTGTCCTCTAGTACGTCCTCTCAGTGGCTGGACCATTAGCTGTCATAATGGGCTTGACATTTCCCTAGGTCAAAATTTTTAACCAGATCTGGTTGTCCAGGCGCCCCTCCCCAGGGCTCTAATCTGGAGTCCCTCATTTGGTGGGACACCTGAGGTTGAAAAACAAAACAAAACAAATGAACAACAACAGAACAACGGACTTCTTCCATCCCACAGAATGACCCTAACCTCTTTGGATGGGGCCAAACACCCAGAGAGTAAGACTCGTCCATTTCCCATGAGGTCACACGGGAAATTTCACGACCATGAGTGACACGATATCCAGAGACAAAAACTTGAGCAAGAGTCTCACACTCGCCCTTTTTTCATATCCTGAAGAGTTCTCCTCATGGTCTGTAAATCAGTCCTGCCATACCTATGACCCGAAATATAAGCCGAGTTTGTGTCTTCAGACAACTATTCAAAGAGCCCTGGCCTACACACATTACAGGCTCAGGCCCCTGGAGCCAAACCTGACGACTGTGCTTGCACTCTCCAATGGAATTGTATGTGCCCATTCCAATGGCCAAAACCCTACTAATAGGATAAACCTCCAAAGTCCTTGAGGCCATCCCAATATTTGTGGCTTCCCAGGACAAACAGGGGCAATCTGGGCCCATCTGAGCACCTACCTGCACTCAGACCCGTAGACTGATGTCCCCAGAGGTAAAAAGGAACGAACAGGCCCCTAGTCACCTTTCGGATCCATTGGTTTGGCTTCCAGGCATCTCTCCTCAGAGGCCTGGATTTCAATAACAGCATATGGCTGTTTCTTGACTCACCCATCAGAACAAATCTCATCTACACATGGGAAACTTGCACGATGGAGCTGTGTGAAAGCCTCTCTTTAGGAGAACCCTTCAGGACCCAATGCCACCGCTTCATTCCAAGGTCTCCATAGACACAAAATCATATTAGGACACATCCACGGGAGAGTCCATTTCAACACAGCCTCCTCGGTTGCTCCCCCAGATCCAGCAGATCTAACCTGTCTTGTTGCTTGGAGACTATTGGATTGCGAGGTGGCTACCAGCCATCCATCCTTCGAACCCTGTCGGAATCGTTGTCCTGGAGCCAACCAACAGGTCTCAATTGTCCTCCAGAAGAATCTTTGCAGTTCGGAGCTTCTCACAACTCCCATCTTGGGAAAACCCCCATGGCCTCATGATCCACCCCCCCTTCAAGAAGGGGCCATCAGGGACAGAATGTCCAACCTGAGCGATCGTCGGATACTCGCCTGATTTCAGATGCAAGAGATCTCGATTCAGGTCTGTAGATTGTGCCTGCCCTATCCACACCCAGATACCTAGGCCTAGCTTGGGTTCTCAGACGTCCGTCCTCAGACTACTGGCCCACAAGCCTTCCAGTTTGACAATCCAGAACTACAATGCAGCACTCTGCCTGCCCTCCAGAAGAAAAACATTGCCGTCTGGGGCTACCCAGAAACACCCAATGAGGATCAACCTGCACGGCATTCGGGTCTACCTCAAATATATACACTGACCTGGGCACTAATGCCCTTTCTGGCACGGCCTGAGCCTGGACCTCCTGGCCACACCCAGACAGCTGGCCGCACACTGAGCACATCGGACCTGCCATGGCCTTAGGTCGTCATCTCTTCTCAACCTCGGTTTTCAGGCTTCAGAACCTAGACCTTATCTCCAATCATGGCCCCGGTTTGAAAATGATGCAGAAATCAGAACTCTTTCCCCATGGCAAGAAACCTTGTGGTTCGCATGTTGTCCAAGGTTCAGTTTAGAAGAAACCAGTGTGGCCCATGAGGCCCCGCCCATGCTTGCGGGCCACATTGGACACAAACACACATTGTGACCCTCAGCATGAACACAGTTCTCAGGTAAGGACTCTCAGTGGCTGGATGGAGAGACAGCATATTGGGCTTGCCATGCCCCTAGGCCCCAATTTTTAACCATAGTGCGGGTTGTCCCAACACTATTCCCCAGGGCTCTGCTTTGGAATTCCTTTTTTGGTGGGACCCCTGAATTAACAAACCTGAAAGGAGTCCTCCCATCCCACAGATTGACGAAAAACAATTGGGATCGGGCCAAATCCTCAGAGAGCAAGGTTCTTCCATGGCACATGAGTCCTCCCCAACATTCCACGGCCATCGCTGATACAAAACCCAGAGACAAAAGCCTGAGCACGTGCCTCAGACTCGCTCATTCTTCATATCCTGAAGAGTTCTTCAGATAAGAACCTACAAGTCACTCGAAGGTACCCAAAATATATAGTCTAACCTGGGCACTAATGCACTGTCTGACAACCTGAGCCTAGACCTCGTGACCAACACCCAGACAGCTAACTGCACACTGAGCACATCAGACCCGCCATGGCCTTAGGTCACCATCTCTTCCCTAACTCAGTTTTCAGGCTTCAGAACCTAGACCTTATCTCCAATCCCTGCCCAGGGGTGACTGTGATGCAGATATCAGAACCTATTCTGACCCATGGCAAGAAACCTTGTGGTTGGCATGTTGTCAAACGTTCAGTGAAGGAGAAACCAGCATTCACCCTGAGGCCCCGCCCATTCTTGAGTGCAACGAGGGCATAAACACGCATTGGGCTTGCCATGCCCCTAGGCCCCAATTTTTAACCATATTTCGGGCGTCCCTTCAGTCTTCCCCAGGGCTCTGCTTTGGAATTTCTCTTTTGGTGGACATCTGAGGTAACAAACCTGAAAGGAGTCCTCCCATCCCACAGATTGATGAAAAACAATTGGGATCAGGCCAAATCCACAGAGAGCAAGATTCTTCCATGTCCCATGAGGCCTCCGCAACATTCCACGTCCATCGCTGAGACAAAATCCAGAGAAAAAAGCCTGAGCCCGCGCCTCAGACTCGCTCATTCTCAATATCCTGAAGAGTTCTTCAGATAAGAACCTACACGGCACTCGAATGCACCCAAAATATATAGTCTAACTTGGTCACTCTTGCACTCTCTGACAACCTGAGCCCGGAGCTCGTGAACAACACCCAGACAGCTGACCGCACACTGAGCACATCAGACCCGCCATGGCCTTAGGTCATCATCTCTTCCCTACCTCAGTTTTCAGGCTTCAGAACCTAGACCTTATCTCCAATCACTGCCCAGCGGTGACTGTGATGCAGAAATCAGAACTTACCATGGCAAGAAACCTTG
>NW_026743612.1:0-3337 GCF_022355385.1 Mustela nigripes
CCAGAATCGCTGTTCTTCTTCTCTTCGATCTGCCGATGGATTTTCAGGTGTTTGCAATCTTTAGATAAGCTATCTAGCTGATCTCCGGCTAGCTGAAGCAGTCTCAGCTTGCTACTTCTCCGCCATCTTGACTCCTCCCCCCTATATTTTATTTTTTGGTGCAAGATACTTTATAGCTGAAGACATTTTAATGCAAAGATGATTGTACCTTCTGCTACAAATTGTCGTTTAAAACTGGATTTAATAAAATGTTTGCAAGTATTGAACTTTCACATTTAATTTAAGTCAAACCATTTAAAATAATAAAGTTCACTTTTATACCACAGAGTTCGTGAAAAATAGAAATGCAGAGTATTTCACAGTGATTTTAGTTCATTAGGACTTATTTAAATCACTTAGTGACATACACTGAGAATTACTCTTGTCATTTCTTAAGCAACTTTATATAATACTGACATTTTAAGTGAATTATAAGTAATGTTAATGTACATTATAGAATTATGGATTTTACTTAACAAATTCATTAAGAATTTTAATTTTAATTTTAATTAAGCAAGACATAATCTTATTTTATGCATGACAATATTTTCTGCATATATTGCTTCCTTTTAAATGAATTTAGTTGCATAATGTATATGTGAATCTCCTAAAGATATATTAGTAAGACTGAAAAATGAATTTCTCGTAGAAGGAGGAAACGGATGGAGGAAGTGGAGGAAATGTGTTTGGAGGGTAAGCCAAAATATACATGTTTAACAGGCTAATTTATGCATTTTTATCCCCAGAAGTTTTTGTCTGTATTTGATTATGCCATTTATTTATTTAAAGTCTGGACATGGTTAACTTACAAGTTAACCTGTAAACATACTTGCAAAAAAAAAAAATACATAATCTTAAAGTCAGTGACTCTGTTTTATATTCTTTTAGGATATTAACAAGATTCAGAAGTCTTAATCAAATAAACTCTTTTTAAAAGAGAAACTTTTCTGATGAACAATATAATACTCTCAAATGTTCTTGGAACAAATTTACCACATTGCTATTTTCATTCTTAATTAACAAATTAAATACAATCTTTCACAGGTGTTCATTGGAAATGTATGTGAACGCAAGAAGAATTTCAGGAATGGCAATATAAGGAAGCCTAGAAATCTGTTCCACTACAAAAGTGATGAGAATATTAACCAAAATTATCAAAATCAACTTTTTCACATCTCTGGAAATTAGCAAAGGCTTGCAACAATCTAAGGGGATTAAGAGCAGGAGGTTTTTGACATTTTCACTTGTCTGATTGCCATCTCGATCTTCAAATTCAAAGTAATTTTGAAAACCAACATCCCTACAACTACAGTATCTATAAAATAAGGAACTTTGAAGACACTTGAAGGGGAAAGAATCAGTATGAAGCGCTCCCAAAACTTCCTTTCCACATAACTGCCATCAGTTGACATGTCTGGAACGTCCTTAAAATACCCATTTTCAGAGTTTGTCTTTATTTGAATTGACTCAGAGCTATTATGTGCCAAGAACCCTAGAGCTAGGGCATTTGTGGGGGAAAAAATACCATCAACTGTTTAATAATGCAGCTACCTGAGGTAGTGAAGCATCATCATTGGGGGTAAAAAAAAAGCTGAGTAAATAAAAATGAAAAGGAAAAACTAAGGAATAAAATGTCCATAGTGATCTTTGAAGAACTCCAAAAGACCATGTAAACAAGCAGGATTGTGTGCATGCCCAGAAAATACCTAAGAAGTCCCTCAGTTTCATTATTATCTAATTTAGTGTTTGTGTTGATTTCTAGAACATAACTGCTGCGAAGGAACCCACTTTATAATACATATGTTCACAATATCTAAAATATAAAAACAACCTAAGTATCTCTCAGCAGATGAATACATAACAAAGATGTGAATGATATTATTCAGCCATAAGAAAAGAGAAAAAGAGAAATTCTACCTTTTTTGACAACATGGATGGATCTTGAGGGCATCATATAAGTGAAAAAAAAAAAAAGAGAGAGAGAGAAAGACAAATACTGCATAATACCACTTACATGTGGAATCTAAAATAAAAATCAAGCTCATAGAAATAGAGTAGAAAAGTAGTTACCGGGGGTTGGGGTTAGGCAGTGGAGGAAATAAGGTGAGGTTAATAAAAAGGCAACAAACTGTCAAAGATAAGATGAGTAAAGTCTAAGCATCTAATGTGAAGCATGGTTACCATAGTTTGTTGAGAGGTTGTCCATCAAGCTCAGTGGCTAAGAAAGAATTCTTGAGAATTTAAGTCACACAGGGACAGGACGTATGGGCAGAAAGAGCTGCACTTCTGCAGTATGAAGCTGTTGGTTGTATGCGTAGCGCTCAAGGGGGAGTGGATGTGCAGGGAGTATTAGATTATAAATGTCTTTTCAAAATTTTACTTGTAAAACTGCTTTCCCAAGACTTCCCTGGTGCTTATCAGTCAGTTTGATATTAACTATACTATGAGATATACAGGCAGTCATGAGACCCTTTAAAAATAGCAACCTTTAGCAACCAGTACATATTTGATCCTTATCAAAACTATGCAGGCTATAGGTTAGTTTTCTGGCCTAAAGGTGAAAATTTTCTGCCTCTACCCCTTATCATAGTTGATAACACTATGTTGTATAATTTAAATTGGTTAAGGAAATGGAGCTTAAATGTTCTCACCAAATGTGTGTGTGTGTATGTGTGTGTGTGTGTGTGTGAGTGAGCGAAAATACATACCTAGAATATTTAAATACATTAACCAGTTGCTGAATTAAAATATGTGATGATATATTTAAACAGGATTTTAACGTAAGAACTCTTTGAGGGTAAGGCATTTAAAAAATGACTCTAATCTGAATAACAAGCCAAAACAAAAGTAGAAGGAACATTGTTCACAGAAAAAAGAATTGCTTGCACAGTCCCTGAGGTGGGAAAGAGCAGCATATGACTGACCTATGTAAGGTCTGGAGACACAGTCAATGAAGAATAATGTGTCATGGTATAGGGTAAGGATTATAAACAGTCACTAGATAATGTATGTATCAATTTCTCTCATAACCCAGACAGAACTCTATCTCCCATGGGATAACCTACTTCTAATATTTATGTAATATTTTCCATGACATGACAAATACAGGCCTGCTATGTTCAACTAAATTAAGAAGCACATTTCACCACTTGACTTATTTCGCTAAGTACGATACGCTCTAGTTCCATCCATGTTGTCGCAAATGGCAAGATTTCATTTCATGGGGGCTTAAGTGGGTAGGAGAAGAATCAATGAAACAAGATGGTATTGGGAGGGAGACAAACCATAAGTGACTCTT
>NW_026743613.1:0-3336 GCF_022355385.1 Mustela nigripes
TGAATTAGTTATAGTAATTTAGGTTGTCCTAATTTTGATGCTTCTTTTGAGAATATAGCCAACTTTAAATTATTGTGAAATTATATTACTGTTTTTTAAACTTAAGTAATTCTTACAGAATTTTCATATGTTTCGCATTGTTCTTATACCATCCCACCTATTATTTACCTCATATTTTCTGTTAAAATGACTCTTAATTAAGTAAAACCTATATACTCTTTTGCCTTGTAAACAAGCATCGTAATTTTGATGTATTGGTAGCATGTTTTGGTATGTACTTAATAGATACACTACATTAACATTAAAAATGTGTACTAACTGAACCCTATCAATTACTCAGTGCTAAGTGTCCCACATTTTGGGAGCAACTCCATTATATTATGCATTTTTATGTTATGGGAGACTGAGGTTCTTTGGTCATATCTCTAACTTCTGATTATAGCAACGTATAGGTCTATAGTCTTGGTGTTTGGCAGTTGTGGGGATATGAAACCTGGTAAAAGGATCACCTATTTGGAATCATGGGTTTCAGTGTATGGAATCTTGGACAAATATAGATGAACTACTGTAAATTTCTGTGTTTAAAAAATGCTATTTTAGATTAAAATATAAATTAAGAAACTATGATCTGGACAAATGGGGAATGGTCCCACAGAAATTAATATTATCTGTGAAGAAATCCCAAATGCAAAATTTTACCTGCTGATTAATTATTTAGGGGCAGAAATAACCAGAGAAAAAGGAGACAGAGCTTCTCAAGATGAGAAAAATGGCTATCTAGGATTTTGGTAAGTAAATAATAGACTCTCATGGGGTTTTCGTGAAAGCCTTATTTTCATGGTGCTTCTTAATATTCCATTTCTATGGATGTGGGAAGAGTTGGCTATGTGTAGAAACTGTACAAATAACCAAGGTTGTATAATTGGATAGTTTCTAAATAAGTAGTTTGGTAGAACTTGAAAGTCCTCAGGGAGGTCATTGCAAATGCTTTTGATGTAAAGCAGTCTAAAAAAATCGGTGAATTAGAGAATTGAGGGAAGCCCATAGGCAATGTTATGTATGATTTAAGAGATTTAGAATGTATTGAACATCATGAACTTTAGAGACCATGTAATATTTGAAACTTGTTAAAGTTTTTGCTGAGATTTGACTTGAGGAGTGTGAGATTGTCTTTTCTGCTCTAGAAAATCTATTAGTGTCTATAATTTAGAAATCAATGCTTAATAATTATTATGTACATATATTTTTAAAAAGCATCTATTTCTATAGAATAGGCTGAGATTGAATAGAAAAACTCACTCTGCTGTTTGGTATAGGATGTTTATGAATCTGTTGTAAATTGCTAATAGTAATACTCTAAAAAGATCAAAATTTAACAGTACTTTTGTTTAATAAGGCAGTTGTCTTTCTGCATTTTAGGAATTTCATTTTTCTGTTTATAGTATACTTATGATAAAATAAAATGAATATTTTATGAATAAAAGTAGTCATTAAAGTAAAGTTTTGAGTAGTATGATCATGTTACTTATTTAAGCAGTCTAAATTTGTGGCTAAGAATATGAGTTCAGGAATCAGATCTTGGAGGGGCTGAGGGTCTTCTACTAAGCAGATCAAGAAAGCATTTCTAAGCCTCATTTTTCTTGTCTATAAAATGAAGAATGTAGGAGTACCTGTTGAATTTGTTTCTCGTAGGGCTTAAATGAGATAATTTCCATAAAGTTCTTGACATAGTGCTAGGGAGCATAAGGAGTCCACAAAAAGCTATTATTTTAAATGATAGTATAATGATAAGTAGTAAAAATTAAGTAAACAAACTAATGGTGTGACTTAAGAGTGTATAAAATTTGTATAATTAAAGAGAGATTCCTGGTGAATATGATCATTACCATATTTAAAAAATTTATTAGCAGAGAGTCTAAACCACTCAGTTATCCTGTAAACAGGGTCTCCTTGTGGGGAGCCAAGAGGATAGCTCTCAGAGCTATGAAAGCCAATTAAAAATGGTAACAATGCAAATTTTGTGACTTCTCAACATCTTTGGTTGATTGTTGAGAAGATGTAAAAGTGAGCTTTTATTTTTAAATTGGGTGCTACAAGTTTCTTTAGATGACAACCCAATGGTGTTTTGAGCCACAGTGGTCAATTAAATTCTCCTATAAAGTAATGATTGTTGTGGTTTGAAGTGATGAGGTTCGTAGCCAGTGGTCAAGAAAGAATTCTTGAGATGTGTTTGGTGCAAAAAGTGATTTTATTAAAGCACAGGGACAGAACCTGTCACTGCACTGGGAGCTGCACTGGGGTCATGAGCAGTGGCTGATTATATACTTTCAAGCTTGGAGAGGGTTAGGGATAGCATAAGTCTCTAAGAAATTTTGGAAGCAAGGTCTCCAGGACCTTGAGGTGGCCAGCTATTGTTAGGAAAAGGTCATTGATTACTGTCTAATAAAATCTTAGTCATGAGGCCCTTTAGATGTATATTGTTCAGTTATATTGGATGATTGCCAACATATATCTTGGGGGGTTTAGTGATCAAGGAAATTTCCAAAAGAATTTTTTTAAAGACTTCTTAATTTATTTGAGAGGGGAGGACTGAGAGAGAGGAGGAGGAGGAGGAGGAGGAGAGAGAGAGAGAGAGAGAGAGAATCTCAAGCAGACTCCCTGTTGAGCACAGAGCTGGAGAGGGGGCTCGATCTCACAACCGTGAGATGAGGACCCTAAGCTGAAATCAAGAATTGGACACTAAACAGCCTCAGCCAACCAGGCACTCCTAAAGGGATTTGTATGTGTTAAAGGAGACTTAGAGGATCTTGGAGCTCAGGATAATGTGAAGCTAAGATCTCCTTTTGCTCTTAGCTAAGTATTAATATCTAGGCAGCTGAGTTCCTAGAGGAATGTCACTCTGATTGTTTCAAGGACTTGTCGATTGACTGTAAGTAATGAGGAAATTTAATTTTTTTCTTTTGCTTTTGTTTCCCAATCAGTGAGACTCATTGTATCCCTGCTTGTTCATTGTTGACCTTCTCTTTTTGTATAAGATGTACAGATTTCCTGCCTTTGTACCTCTCCTAAAATTTGTGGTTGCCTCAAGTGTCCCAAATGTTAGAGAAAAATATTACATAATCTCTAAATCAATTCACTCTTCTAATATATTTTAAGAAAGAAATATGAAAAAATGGAAGCAAATAACCACAAATATATACAATATATACAGTGAAGGAATAGATGGTAATTGAAAACTTCTTTGTACCAACTGCCTTTCAGAAGTTTTTCAGATGTATCTATATTATTATTCAGTTCCTCCAAAGAAACTGCAGTGATTTTAAGAAATGAGCTTTT
>NW_026743614.1:0-3334 GCF_022355385.1 Mustela nigripes
CAGGCTCCCTGCTGAGCAGAGAGCCCAATGCAGGACTCAATCCCAGGACCCTGAGATCATGACCTGAGCTGAAGGCAGCGGCTTAACCCACTGAACCACCCAGGTGCCCTATTATCAGAACTTTTAATAGAATGCAACTCAGAAACTTCACAGTGTTATTTAAGAAGAAATGTTCCTGTGTTAAGGTTTTTATGTTTTTTTAAAAAAAATAATTTTCAAATATTAAAAGCAAATGTCTCCTTTTCCTCCAAGTTTCCTTGCTATGTCAAAGTTATAAATAAATACATTACAATCGTATTTTGAGTAGTAGATAAAAACAAATGTTTTGAAACTGTCTGTGGGTTGAGTGTCTGGGTTAACTTGTATAAATATCTGAACTCAATGTATTTAGACTTTATTAGATTTTTTTTAATTAGACTATTTAAAAATACATGCTCAGATAATGACTTAACATTATTTTATTCATTTTAATAAATAAATAATTTTATTTAATAACTTTTAGATATTTATTTATTAAATTAATGATTTAATATTTAATAATCTAAATTTGAAATATTTTAAATTCTAAAAAATATTTATTTAATTAAATTGATATATTTAATATAAATATTTAATAAATTATTTAATCATTATTATGATTATAATATGCATTATGCATTGTGTAATAATTGCATTTTAATAAATAAATAAATGTATTATTTACATTATTTTATTTTATTTAGTTGACAAAGAGAGGGAGAACACAAGCAAAGGGAGCTGCAGGCAGAGGGAGAGGGAGAAGTAGGCTCCCAGCTGAGCAGAAAGTTCAACCTGGGGTTCCATCCCAGGACCCTGGGATCACCACCTGAGTCGAAGGCAGATGCTTAACTGACTGAGCCATCCAGATGCCCAAGGCTTTGTATTCTTAGCCTCTAAATATTGATGCTGCTTCATCTCTGGAGTTAGTAAATTAATGTTGAGAATTCATATCAAAGAATTGATAGTAGCTGCTAAACAGAAACATGTAACTTAGGGAAAAAGAAAGAAAAGAAGGAAGAGAAAGTCCAAAAGTCAAAAGCACATTAATATAAAATTTAATTAGATAAATAAAGCTGATATTCCTAAAGGGGGCTAATAAAAAAGCTGCAAAGAGCTGATAGGACTAGGAAAATTGTCCACTCCTAGTCATTTCATAATTTTAAACTATTCCTTATTAATAAATATACTTAGTTCCAGAAACACAACCACATAAGGACATTTCCACCAAGTTTCCTCTAACAGCATTTACAAATTAGACGTTCAAACAATGTAGTTCGTTACGTGTTGCATCTGTATCTTAAAGTTTAAACACTTTCTGTGACACATTTTCTAACAATTAAAAATATATATATATATATATAGAAACCTTATCCCTAAATGGAAAAAAAAAAATATATATATATAGAAACCTTATCCCTAAATGAAACCTTATCCCTAAATCCTTTCTTTGTTTATTAGCTTAAATAGGTAAATTAACAACAACAACAACAAACAGCTAATATTATAGAGGTAAGTACAATTTACCATTTCATTCATTGCTATTTTCTAAGAATTCCTATTTTATTTTTTTCTCAAGTCTGTCATAATAATTTTCTAAATCTCCTGCCTTATTCAATTTTTTTCTTTTAGTGGAAATCTCTATTTCATATTTATTTTCTCTTCTTCCACTCTTTGCTCTTATAATTCAATGTATTCTTAGATTTTCTGTTTTTCTCTTTATCCAGATATATCTTTTCTTTCTTTCTTTTTTTTTTTTTTAATAATTTGATTTGCTGGCATTTTATATCAGTACATGCTTTCTTATGGATGTTAGAAATGTTTGTGGAACTACTAGAAGAATAAACTTTTTTACCTTTAAGAAGTTTACCTTCTAGAGTGCCCAGGTGGCTCAATTGGTTAAGTGTCTGCCTTCAGCTTAGGTCATGATGCCAGGGTACTAGGATCGAGTCCTGAATCAGCTGCCTGCTCAACAAGGAGTCTGGTTCTTCCTCTCCCTCTGCCCCTCCCCGCCCACTCTCTCTCTCTAATAAATAAATAAAATCTTAAAAAAAAAAAAACTTACTGAAATCTGAGACTGAATTACTAAATTCAGTCTTAATATAAGACAGCTAAACAAAGCAATGATCACAACTTGAAAATTTAGTCAGATCATGGTTTAACGTTTTTGGTTGACACAGGACCTCTTTCAGTAACAACTTTCCCTAAATATCAATTTCTTTTTAAGGCAAAAATTTTTGACAAGAAATTTAGATCCTTCTCATCATTTTCACATCAATTTAATGTGACATCCTTGGAGTATATAATCAAATATGTAATTATTCTATCTGTTGCCTTATATATTGCCTGTATCTTTTTCAGACTCAACGTTCCATTGAGGTAGAGTTTTTTTGTTTTTTTTGTTTTTTTTTTAAAGCTGAGATTTTTAAAGTGTTTGATATATACAAGATGCTTAATAAGTGTTTACAAAACCTATGTATTTCAAAAGCCTTAAACAGGTTTTAAAATAATGTAGGTGATATTAGTAGTCATATCAAACAATTTGTAGGTTTCAGTCATGTAAATAACTACATTTCTCAGAGACAGAGAAACATACAAATGATCTAGGTCCAGTAGGATAATGCTAGCATGTGTTGTAAATTCTCTTATATGACCTTATTCTTGCAAGAATTGGTTATGTGGCAGAAAAAAAAAGGTATCACTATCTAATACTTTATTATTTAAAGAGATTTATGGAAGTTGTTAATTTCTTATACTACCCCTTTGTTTCAGTGGACCCAATTTCCGTGGTAATGGTGAGAGGAAAGTAGGCAATTTAGGCAGCAGCAAAAATCTCCTACAAGGCACTATAAAATAAAGCTTGTTCTAGATCATGGGTCTGTCCAAAGGGGAATGTTAAGGGGTAGGATGGATGATGGATGCATTGTGGACTTATAACTATAAGATTAATACTGTTATGCCCCAATAATGGGTCTATGATTAAAGGAGCGAGACTGATATAAAGCGAAGGTCAAGCAAAGCTTTATTTCACGCCAAGCATCAAGAATCTAACCAAACGTTCGGGGCCACACCTCTTATGAGAGAAGGCAACCCTTCTCTGTTTCACAGTCTAGCTTTTAAGGGCAAAGGGCATGTGGTCAGGCCTGGCCATGCACAGGTGACCAGTGAGATTTTAACACACACAGGAAACTCCACAGTGATGCTAGGTGACCAATTGAGGTACAATTTACTCTAGTATAGACATTTGACCCAGCCTATTACACCTTGATTAGGATTGGTGCCAAAAAGGTTCCCAAAGGGTGGAGGAGTGGGGCATACT
>NW_026743615.1:0-3334 GCF_022355385.1 Mustela nigripes
TAATACCTTCAACCAAGATCAAAAAAATATGTCATATTTTCTCCAAAAATTTTATATCATCTGTTAGGTCAGATATATATAAAATTACATTTAAAGTTTTAAAAATATCAGCAAATATTTTTATTTAAATGCAAATTTCAAAGAAAATCTACTTTTCCAAACACGACTTTTTATCCTTTTTTTTTTAATTTTGTCGACAACTGATAAAATGTTTAGCGAGAGTATAAATGTTAGATCGAAAAAAAATGATTAATAGATGTATGTTCAAAATATTATGTTCCATTAAAAATGATTTAGTCTTTGATGAACATCTGTTTGTTAATGTGTTGTATCAAGATATAGTAAATTAATGACATATATAAAATTATAGGGAAATGACACCTTCCGTTCCATTATGAGTAGAGCTTTTAAAATGCTATTTGTCACAACCTGTCATTTGTCATTATGTAGCATTATGTAGCATTTAAAAAATGTATACTCTTTACTATGAAGTCTTTCAGAAATCTAAAATATGACTTTCTATGGATTGTGTTTCCATATTCCTTTATTGCCAGTTTGAATAAATCCACATGCTTTGATTCAAAGGTAATAAATTCCTCTTATTTGGAAAAATGATGTTTATTTTTGTTCTCTCACCCTTAGCAGGTGGTTTCATTTTAGCACTCTTCAGAGTTATAATTTCAAGCTTATTAAAAACATTTTTATGATCTACATAGAAGAATGAAACTTTTATTTTATTAAATTATTTGCCAAAAAATCTGTTATGTTTAAAAACGTATTTCCTTTGAAGGGTTATTTTAGAGCATTCAGAGAGGATCTAGGAGTGTGGTATTATGCAATTTTTAAGTAGGTTTGAAATGGTTATTTATATGATTGCTTCTGTAAGGTTTTTGTCTTATTTTGGTTTTTTTTGTCTTATTTTGTCTTATTTTGTCCATTATATGCTATAAAATATTTTGAAAGTAAATTTAAGGTACGTTTTATATAGTTTATTTTTGGAAAAAATATTGAAATGACTTATGAAATTCAGTATACTCTCAACATTAATTTTTTCTGAAATTTACCAATTGTCTACTGAACCTATTATAAGGCAGATATTACTTCAGACTACACTGGTAAATGAAATACTTGGCTTTGTAGAACTTTTATTTTAATTGGTGAGAGAATTAAAACCTATAAACCTTAATAAAAATTGCATAGTGTATTCAAAAATGATGAGTACAATGGGGAAAAAGAAAAATTAGATCAGGGTGAGAAAAACCAAGGTTGCTAGGCAGGGGATGGGATGTTAAAAACTTTAATAGGAAGATCAGGGTAGTTACAATGAAGCTGACAATTGAACAAAGGTAGGGAAAGGTGATGAATTTGCCCAGAACTATCAGCAATAAGGTCACTCCAGACAAAGGATTTGGCTATCTTGAAGGCCATAAGGTTGGATCGTGCCTGGCATATTTGAGGAATAGCAAGGAGGCCACTGTGAGGGTCTGAAGAGTAGCAGGGAAAGAGTTCACAGAGGTTAAATGAGTGGCTAGATCATGTAAAAGCTTAGAAGTCATTGTAAAACTCTGGCTTTTATATTTGGAAACTTACTGTGTGATAGAATTTCTCCTAATAACTGAGAGTTCAAATGTCCATAAAATTTCAAGGATTCTTTTTCTTGTAAGACAGAATAAAGAAAAAGACTTCATATTTTCACATGGTGTAACAAATGCTCGGAGATCCAAGTGTAGGAAACTATGGGAGCACAGAAGAAGGCACTAAAATCACACCAATATATTTGATGACTGTGACTATATATAAATTTGTATTTTCTAGATTTTTTTATAGTCATGGAATCACACAGTATATACTATTCATTGCCTGGCTTTTCTTTTCTCAGCACCATTACTTTGAGAATCTCCAATTGTAAATATTTCATTTTCATGTTGAATAGTAATCTCTTTAATGAATAGATCATAATTTGTCTTTGCTCTATTCATGGACATTGATGAACATTTCCCCTGTTTTCAATTCTTAAAAATAAAGCTGCTATGAAATTCATATACACGTCCTTGTACGAAGATAGGGTTTGTTTCTCTTGGTTAAAGGCCTAGTAGTAAAATGGCTATTCGTGTAACTGCAACATATTTTGCATTTAAAAAAATTTTCAAACTATTTTCCAAAGTGGTGGTATCATGATATATGCCAACAAGAGTTTAGATTTTTTGTCGCTTCTCAATCTAGCTCAGACGAAGTACAATTAGCCTTTATAATTTTAGCCATTCTAATAGATATGTAAGCATGTCTCATTATGATTTTAATTTGTATTTTCTTAATGTGTAAGTGTTGAGAAATTTGTCATGTGCTTATAAGCCATCCATGTCTCTTCAAAAATTTTCTTCACATGTAAAATTGGATACTCTGTTTGGTTATTAGTAAGGTATTTTATTTTTATTAATTTTTTAATAATCAGAGTTGATGTCCTTTATCAGATATATAATTTGCAAATCCCTTCTCCATCTTTATGGTTTCTCAATGGAGCTTTGATAACTGTGTATTTCAAGACATATGCTAGTTCTTGACTGGTACACGGAGGTATGACTAGAACATTATCAATGGTGACCTTTGCAAGGAAAATAATGGCTTAAGATATATGTGGTCTGCGGTTGTTGGGAGTGTTCTGTAATATCAAGCATATCTAGTTAGTTGATAATTTTGTTCGAGTCTTACATATCTTACCAATTTGATGACCATTTGTCTATGTAATCTTAAAAT
Organism: Mustela nigripes; assembly: GCF_022355385.1. Classification (NCBI taxonomy): domain Eukaryota; kingdom Metazoa; phylum Chordata; class Mammalia; order Carnivora; family Mustelidae; genus Mustela; species Mustela nigripes. The sequence continues at coordinate 2,755 of NW_026743615.1, forward strand.
AAAGGTGTTGAAATTTTTTTCCATTTCTCTTCTAAGGTGTTTTGTTCTCCAAGAAATTAAATGCATGATTATCACACAATTATAAAATACTTGTGTCAGAAATTTTTATTCAAATTTAATAAGAGAAGCAGATATTAAAACTAGTTCACAAGGTTATTTGGGATATAAGCAGAGTTGTGCAGCAGAAGTGCTCTGGGCCCATAATTTGGGATATAGAATTTATGTTTTCTAATGAAAAATCACTAACTTGCATTATTGTTAAGAAGAATCTTGTGCATTACCATCAGTTTTCTACATTATAACCTCTTGATCTACAGTTTGTAAATAACTTTGTCAATAGCAAGCTAATAAACGGGGTGAGTCCAATGGATTGAGATAATCTCCAGAGTTTCTGCTACATAATGCCCAGGACTCCATTGAAAGGACACCTAAGAATTTATTTTGCCCAAAAATTTGATCATTTTTTTCACTGTCCTTACCTATTTTCCAAACCTAGTCCTTTTGCTTCACCTTTCAGTCTGCGGACAACCCTTTATCTGACTGACTTGTTAATTCTGGGAATGTCTTGCAGATTAATTTG
>NW_026743616.1:0-3334 GCF_022355385.1 Mustela nigripes
CAATCCTTATATCAGATCAATTAGATTTTAAGCCAAAGACTATAATATTCTGTATGATTTAAATCCTTTAAAATGCATTGCAATTTGTTTTTTGGCCAAGTGTAGTGTGTATTTTGGTGAACATTCTCTGAGCACTCTTACATAAGTGGAAACCTCCCACAGTGTTTTCTCCCTTCCCACTACCATAGTAACACAGGTTCTATCAACTTGTCTGTGTGCGCCTATGTGACAAACTCAAGACTCTTCCCCTTAGGGGAGAATCTTGCTTCATCCACATTTGAGACAACTTTTAAATAGGTCATACACAATTTACTTTTGTGATGCCCTGGAAGTCAGTTTAGGTGTCTGTGTGCAAAAACATAGCTTAAGTGTAACCAGAACAGGTATGCCTATTTTGAAAGTCATGCTTGAAAGAAGAGAGTCTTTACATATTTTATTTCTGTCCACACTGGACATTTCTCTTTTGGTGATTCAATCTCAAGTTGTTCTTTTGTGATTTCTCCCGAAGAGGAAAAGTTTAAGTCCTGTTGTACATGGTTATTATCCTCGTGGCATCTCTGGAGATGTAGGCTTACCCTCACAATTATGTTGAAGGTCCCAATGAATTTAATTAGGGAAGAAACAGTCTTGGAAATGTACCAGTTCAATGACTCAACAATCTGTGTTGCAGTTCAAATGCAGAGGAAGTGTTTACACACCATTGTCTTGATCTAGGAGTGTTTGGATCAGTGTTCAATGACCAGCTTTATCAAAAATTGAAAGAAAGGACTCAAAACATAATGAAGTATGTATATGAAATTATTTTCCATACAGGGAATCGAAGGTTTAACTATACTTTGTGAAGACAGAACAGTATAACTGACCACATAACCACATAAACTTTCCTAACAATTCACAACTTTCTCTCTTTTTTTAACCTGCAAAGTTAAACTTTTTATTTTTTAAAAAATATATTTTTTTAATTTGTTGGAGATGGAGCACCTGGATGGCTCAGTGGGTTAAAGCCTCTTCCTTCGGCTCAGGTCATGATCCCAAGATCCTTAGAATGAGCCCCACATCAGGCTCTCTGATCAGCAGAGAGCCTGCTTCCCCCACCTCTTCTCTCTGCCTGCCTCTCTGCCTACATGTGATCTCTAGCTGTCAAATAAATAAATAAATAAAATCTTAAAAAAAATTGTTTGAAAGAGAGCTAGTGAGTGAGTGAGACAGAGAACTCACAAGGAGGGAGAGAGGGCATAGGCAGAGGGAGGAAAACACACACACACACACACACACACACACACACACAAAACTCCCCTCTGAACCAGGAGCCCTACATAGAACTTCTTCATCCCAGGACCATCGGATAATGACTTGAGCAAAAGGAAGACACATAACTGATTGAGCCACCCAGGTGCCCACTTGACAACCTTCTTCTTCTTCTTCTTCTCCTCCTCCTCGTTCTCCTCATCCTCCTCCTCCTCCCCCTTCTTCTTCTTCTTCTTTAACCTCAAAATGTTGGTTTAACATTCTTTTGTTATTGAGACAAATCTGCTATCAATGAAGATTTTGGGTCTCTTTGTTCACAGCCATTATTCAGACTTGTTTAGGTTATAGGAACTTTGTATTCATTTGAAAATCCCAGAAATTTGAGGTAACCCTTTTCTGAAAGACTGAAATGAATAAGACTTTCTGCAAACATAGAAAGCATTATTCACATGGAAACAGTTCAAGATCCTGTGATGATGCATGTGTTTTCTTGATCTGTGTGCACAGAGATGGTATCAGTGCACAAAAGAGATGGGAGAAAGGACTGCAACCTTGAATTGAAAGGTGTTTCATCATGCAGGTAACCCAGAAATTGTAACTAGAAGTGAGATTTTAAAGTAGATTTTATGTTTTACATCTTGGTGGTGTTGGGATTCAGTCTTTTAAAACTTCTGCTGTGTGAATCTGATAATTATATTAGGTATCAACTATATTCTAATATAGCTATTAGAAAATATGGGAATTAGCTCAGTTCTGAAATACTCCTTTTGGCTAATTTTATGTATCAAGATACAGACTAAATATACTTTCCTAACAGTATTTTTAGAAACTAGTTTCAGGCTTAGGGATATTTTAATGGGCAAGATATTTCTAACTCTACAGATGGTTTCAATTGATGTGTTTTCTGGGCATTGTTTGCTGATCTTTTGAAATTTAGAGAATACTGTAGCATCCACAAACTTGAGTGAATGATTTTGAAGAATCCAAGGTCATACTTCCATAATCAAGCTCTTACTTCAGTTCCTATGTTTCTGTTTACAGATGAGTTTCAACATCATCGCATATGACTGTTGGCTATTCCTATAAATGCTTCTCTATATGACTTACCAACTTGCCATTGGTTTCTTTCTCTTCTATATTTTACTTGCCTAAAGCTCTGTGTATTTTGATATTAACTCTGTGTATGGCCTCCGAAATGGAATTCTTTCTCCCCATCTGTTTTTATCTATTGATGTCATGGTATCTTTTTAAAGTCCTTGAGATGTTTTGATACCATAAAATGTATCAATTTTATTTATGAATTAAGAGGATTCTGGAAGTTAGAAAACATCTCTTGTGTTAGCTGAGAAGTAAATACAAATCTTTCTATAGTATTTCATTAAATCAATTCAGTTGAAAATTTTTATATGAAGAATTCACTACATGTACAATTTTACTAGCTTCCAGTTGGAAAGTTGGTTGTGGCCTTCCATTTATATATTACTGTGTCCTTTTCCTACAATGTTTTTAGTGACTTATTTCTGCCTGAGTAAGCAATACTGGTGAGGTTAGGGAAAATATTTTCATCCACTTTGTATTTTGTAATTTCTGAAAGTGCTGGAACATAAGGAACTATAATGCCTATTAGGTAAATGAATAAATAGATTGTGTTAGATTTCAGGAAGTCATCAGTAATCATTACATTTATAGCTAATTTTTTCTTGAACTGTGAAATAAGGAGAAGCAAAAGAACATATGGAACACAGGAACAATGTGACTGAGTTTGTCCTCTTGGGGCTCACTCAGAGCCTCCAAGGTCAGAAAATACTGTTTGTTGTGTTCTTGATCATCTACATCCTGACAATGGTGGGCAACTTACTCATTGTGGTAACTGTGGTGGTCAGCCCATCCCTGGATACCCCTATGTACTTCTTCCTTGGTTACTTATCTTTTATGGATGCTGTTTATTCTACTACAATTACTCCAAATATGATTATAGACTTACTCTATGAGAAAAAAACCATTTCCTTACAAGCTTGCATGTCTCAGCTCTTTATAGAGCACTTATTTGGTGGTGCTGAGATTTTGCTCCTGGTGGTCATGGCCT
>NW_026743617.1:0-3334 GCF_022355385.1 Mustela nigripes
GGCCATTATCGGATCCTTTGCTTTGGTTTACAGGCATGTCTCCTCAAAGCCTGGATTCCAATAGCAGCCTATGGGTTTTCTTGAGGCACCATAAGAACAAATCTCGACTCCACAAGGAAACGTGTGCATGGGAGCTATGTCAAAAGCTTAGGAGAATACTTCATGGTCCCGGTGCCACCGCCCCATTCCAAGGCCCTCATGGACACAAACACACATTAGGACCCATCTTCAGGAAAGTCCATTTCAACTCAGCCACCCCGTTTTCTCCCGCAGATTCATCAGATCTAAACTGTCTTGTTGCTAGGAGACAATTGGAATGCGAGTCGCTCTTCCCAGGCATCCATCCTTGGACAGTGCACTGGAGTCATTCCGTATGGGATGTCCTGGAGCTGTCCAACAGGTCTCAATTGTCCTGCAGAAGGAATCCTTGAAGGGGGCATCCCACCACTCCCAACGTGGGAAAACCTCCATTACCTCGAGATTACACTCCCTTCATGAAGGGGCCGTCATGCACAGAAACACCAACCTGAGCCAACGTCTGACCCTCGCCCTGACTTCAGATGCATGACATCTCGTTTCTGATGTTAAGGTGGTACCTGCCGGGTCCTCGCCCTGAAACCCAAGTCTAGCCAGTGTTCTCAGACTTCCGTCCTCACTCTCCTGGCCCTGAAGCCCTCAAGTTTGTCAATTCTGGACCCACAATCCAGCACTCTGCCTGCTGTCTAGAAAAAATATATTGCCTAATGAGCTGCCCAGGCACCTTAAATGCGGACAAACCTACATGGCACTCAACTGTACCCAAATTATATAGTCTAATCTGGGCACTGATACACTCTCTGACACAACCTGAGCCCTGACCTCCTGACCAACACCCATACAGCTGACCGCCCACTGAGCACATCAGACCCGCCATGGCCTTAAGTCCTCACCTCTTCCCGACCTCAGTTTTCAAGCTTCAGAACCTAGACCTTATCTCCAATTACTGCCCTGTGGTGAGTGTGATGCATGAACCAGAACTCTCCTTACCCATGGCAAGAAACCTTGTGGTGGCTTTTTTGTCCAATGTTCACTGTAGGAGAAACCAGCCTTCACCCTGAGGCCCCGCCCTTTTTTGAGTGCGACGGGGGCCTAAACACGCATTGTGACCTTTAGCATTAGTCCTGTCCACTAGTAAGTCATCTCAGTGTCTGGACCATTAGATGTCATAATGGGCTTGACATATCCCGAGGCCCCAATACTTAACCACTTTTCTGGTTGTCCAGTCGCCCCTCCCAGGGCTCTACTCTGGAATTCCTCATAGTGGGACACCTGAGGTGAAAAACAAAACAAAACAAATCAACAACAACCAAAAAACGGACCTCTTCCTTCCCACAAAATGACCCCAAACTGTTTGGACTGGGCCAAACACCCAGAGAGTAGGACACATCCATTTCCCATGAAGTCACCCGGAAATTTCACGACCTTGAGTGACACGATATCCATAGACAAAAACTTGAGCAAGAGCCTCACACTCTCTCTTTTTTCATATCCCGAAATGTTCTCCTCATGGTTTGTAGATGAGTCCTGCCATCCCTATGACCCGAAACATAAGCCGAGTTTGTGTATTCAGACAACGGTCCAAACAGCCCTGGCCTACACACCCTACAGTCTCAGGCCCCTGGTACCAAACCTGAGGACTGTACTTGCCCTCTCCAAGGGAATTGTGTGTGCCCATTCCAATGGCCACAAGCCTACTGATATGATAAACCTCCAAAGGCCCTGAGGCCATCCCAATAGTGGTGGCTTCCCAGGACAAACAGGGGCAATCTGAGCCCATCTGAGTACCTATCTGCTCTCAGACCCGTAGTCAAATGTCCCCAGAGGTAAAAATGAATAAATAAACCCCTAGGCACTAATCGGATCCATTGCTTTGGTCCAGTCATCTCTCCTCAGAGTCCTGGATTTCAGTATCAGCATATGGCTGTTTCTTCACTCACCCATCAGAACAAATCTCATCTACACATGGGAAACTTGCACGTTGGAGCTCTGTCAAAGCCTCTGTTTAGGAGATCCTTTCAGGCCCCCAGTGCCACCGCTTCTTTCCAAGGTCTCCATAGACACAAAAACACATTAGGACACATCCACAGGAGAGTCCATTTGAACTCAGCCTCCTCGGTTGCTCCCCCACATCCAACAGATCTAACCTGTCTTGTTGCTAGTAGACAATTGGAATGCGAGGTGGGCTACCCAGCCATACATCCTTAGAACCCTGCTCGGAATCGTTGGCCTGGAACTAACCAACAGGTCTCAATTGCCCTCGATCTTAATTGCGATCGTCTGATCCTCGCCCTAACTTCAGGTGCACGAGATCTCGATTCAGGTCTGTAATTGTTCCTGCCATCCTCATCCAGAAACCTAAGCCTAGCTTGTGTTCTCAGACTTCCGTCCTTAGGTTTCCCTGGGCACAAGGCTCTGTCTGACACAGACTGAGCCACGATCTCCAGTCAGCCACCCAGAGATGGGCCCCATTTCTGAAGGTGTGACTTCCTGTGGCCTGAAACCAACATCTCTACTCAACCTGGATATTCAGCCTTCTGTCCCAGACCGTAGCTTAATCCATGCCTATGGGTGAACCTGACACGCAAGAGTACTCCTCCTTCCCAACTCTCTGAGTGGCAACCAGCTGCATGGCCCACGAGACCATGGTCACACATGGATACAAACAGGCAGCGTGAGCTTGCTTTCAAACAAAACCCCGCAGTAGCTGAATCAGGAGCCCACAGAGTGGGACTTCCACGTCCCTACGGCCAAATCCTCAGCGTTGTTCATGTTTTCAAGGCACCCAGAACCAGAACCTGTCTCTGGAATCCCTATTTGGGTGTTTTCTTGCATTTTTTCATTAGTGTTCTCTAGCTTGTCGAGTACAAATCCTTTAACTCTTTGTTTGGTTTATTCCCAGGTATCTTAGGTTTTGGGTGCTGTAGTAAATGGAATTGATTCTCTAATTTCCTTTTCTGGATTTTCATTTATGATGTAGAAGAAAGCCACTGATTTCTCTACCATGATTTTGTATCCTGCCACATTATTTATTTGCTGTATGAGTTCTGTTATTTTGGGCGCGGAGTCTTTTGCGTTTTCCATATCAAGTATGTCATCTGTGAGGAGAGAGAGTTTGGCTTCTTCGTTGCTAATTTGGATAATTTTTATTTCTCTTTGTGTCTGATGGCTGTTGCCAGACTTCACAGCCTATGTTGAACTAGAGTGGTTCAGTGGGCATCCTTGTCATGTTCCTGATTTCAAAGCAAAGACTGTCAGCTTTTACCTTTTGAGGATGGTATACACTGTGGGTTTTTCA
>NW_026743618.1:0-3334 GCF_022355385.1 Mustela nigripes
CCATTGGGGAACCTGAAGCATAAAAAAAGTACACCTACTTCCCCATGGCAGGAAAACTGAATGTTGAGATGGCTGTCCAACCCTCAGAGTGGGAGCCAAGTGCAAAGCCCGTGAGGTCAAGCGCACTCAGCATGGGCATCTGGGCACAAACAGGCATTGTGACCCTCAGAATGAGACCCATGTCCAACAAGAACACTCGGGAGCTGTACCAGGAAAACATAGAGTGGGTCTGTCATGCCCCTAGGCCCAAATCCTAAGCCTTGTTGGGGTGATCCAGGCTCCAGAACCCAGGACCCATCTCTAGAATGCCTGTTTGGACGGGATCCCTGAATCAGAAAACTGCGGTCTCCCCATACCCCAGAAAGACACCAAACTCTTGGGTGCCGAGCAGAATTCCAAGAGAGGTAGAATCTCATATGGACCCATGAGGCCACCCCTTCATTTCGTGGCCATCTGGACAAACAAGTCAGACAGAAAAGCCTGTGCTCCTGCCTCCCAGCCGTCCGAATTTCAAATCCAGAGGAGCTTTCCTCAGGGTCTGCAGATCGGGTCTGCCATCACCTCTATCCTAACTCTTACCTGAGTTTGTGTCTAAAGACCTTGGACCCAAAGTCCTGACCCATATGCCCTACAGGATGCGGCCTCCATGACCACACAACAGCACTGGGCCTGCTCTCCAGAGGAATTTCAGCCTTTCTCAGTTTCCCAAACCCACCAGATTAAGAGAAACTTGCAAGGCCCCTAAGCCCACCGCAATTCCATAGGCAGCTCCAGAAAAAATGCACAGTCTGACACAGCCTCAGAACATACCTCCAGGAATACACCCAGGTCAATGGTAAGGGATGAAATGGACTAACCCATAGCGGGATAGATGTGCTCAGTGTGCAGCCAACTGTCTCAGTGTCTGTTGGAAGGTCTGGGTTCAGGCTATGTAAGACAGAGCATAGAGTTTAGGGTAGCCTATGCAATTGGGTGTTCCTGAGGGCTGAGCAGGTTGAATTTCATTTGGGGTTTCTGAGCAATGCCATAGACAATGTTTTTCTTTGGGGGGCAGGCAGAGTGCTTCGTTGTGGACCAAGAATTCCCAATCGTGAGGGTTTCTGGGCCAGTAGTACTAGGATGGAAGTCAGAAAACAAAAGCTAGGGTGAGGTTTGGAACAGGCCCACTCTGCAGAGGCTGAATGGAAATCTCATGCATCTGAAGTCAGACTGAGGATCAGACGTTGGCTGAGGCTGGAGTTTGTGTCCATGATGGCATCTTTATGAAGCAGGGGCCCCATGAAGCCAAGGAAGTTTTCCCACGCTGAGTTTGGAGGTTGCCCAAACCACAAGGTTTCCATCGGCGGGACAGTCGAGTCCTATTGGATGGCTCCAGGACATACCATATGGAAGGACTGGAGAGCAGGGTTCGAAGGATGTATCCCTGTACAGCATGGCTCGGATTCCCAAGGGACATTAGCGACAAGATATGTTTGATCTACTGGCTCTGGGGCAAGCTAACCAGGGGGCTGAGTTGAAATGGCCTCTCTTGAGGATGCATCATAATGTGGGTTTGTGTCCATGGAGACCTTGGAATGTGCTGGTTGTTCAGTGGCCCTGCGGAACTCTCCTACCTGAAGGGTTTGATACAGCTCCAGTAAGAAAGCTCCCCATGTGGAGATGAGAGAGGTTTGGTTCGGTGCCTCAGAAAAGCCCCATATGCTGGTCTACAAAACCAGTCCTCAGAGGACAGACACAAGGAACCCAAAGCTAAGGTTCAGATTAGGGCCTAGGGGCCTGTCCATTTCAATCTTCTGTCTCTGGGGACACTGTCTGAGAGTCTAAGTGAAGATAGTTGCTCCGCTGATGTCAGAGTGCCGCTCTTAGTCCAGGGCGGCCTACACTATTGGGATGGCCTCAGGGGCCTTGGAGCTTTTCCCTAACCTGTAGGGTTGTGGTCAATGGATTGGACACACTTTCCTTGGAGAGGACAGGCACAATCTTTCGGTGTGGCACCAGAGGCCCTAGACTGGAGTTTTTGTGGGTCCAGGCTGTGGGCACAGAAGTCTGAAAACACAAACTCAGCTTATGCGTGGCAGGCCGGATGTACAAACTCAGCTTATGAGTGGCAGGCCGGATGTACAGACCGAGAGGGAGCTCCTAACTTCTGAAAGAAGGGCGAGTGGGAGGCGTTCCTTAAGCCTATTGTCTCTGGATGTTGTGTCCAGGATAGCCGTGGATTGTAGGGGTGGCCTCAGGGACTATGGACGAGTCTCCCTCTCTGGGGACTTTTCCCAGCTCCCAGAGTTAGGGGTCATGATGTAGGAAGGGTGGAGTCTTGTTGTCTGGCTCATGTGTCTCTCCAAGAAAGGGATTCCAGAGCAGAACCTGAGGTACTGGCGGGGCGACTGGAAAACTCAAATTCTGGTGAGGATTGGGTGCATAGGGGCTTGGCAAGCCTCATATGCGGGCTCTTGGTCCAGGCCCTGACAGGCCTTACTTTTACATGGGGCTCATGCTGAGGGTCAAACTGTGAATTTGTGCCCAAGGCAGCACTGAAGTTTGGCCGTGGCATCAGGGGCCATGAAGGTTTCTCCCACCCTGAAGGTGTGACTCCATGCCAAGAGCAAGCTTTACAGCCATGGGGAAGGAGGAGTTCTGATTTGTGCTTCAGATACCCAACTGTGTGGGGAATTTATATAATATCTAGGTTCAGATATCTGAAAACAAATGTTAGGAAGAGATGACTGCTTAAGACCATGGCCTGTCCAAAGTGCTAGGTGTGCAGCTAGCTGTCTCCTTGTCTGTCTGGACGTCTGCCTACAGGCTGTGTCAGAGCATTAGTGCCCAGAGCAGCCTCTCCAGTTCGGGTACCATTGAGGCCTGAGCAGGTTGATCCCCATCTGGGGCTTCTGGAGAGCCCCACAGGGAAACGTTTTTCTTCAAGTGGGCAGGCACTGGGCTGGGTTGTGGTTCTGGAAAGCCTAGTCTGGAGGGCTTGTTTCCCAGGAGTGTGAGGAAAGAAGTCTGAAAACACAAGCTAGCATGAGGTTTGGGACCAAGGGCACGGCAGGCCCACTCTGCAGAGGCTCAATTGAGATCTCCTGCATTGAGGTTATGTCAACTATGAGAAGTGCCTCAGGCTAGAGATTTTGTCCATGATGGCCTCATCCTGAAGGGTGTGGGGGATTCATGAAGCCAGGGAGGTTTCCCTACGATGGGATTTCTGAACTACTCCAAACTTCAAGGTTTCCTTCTGCATGACAGTCGAGTACTATTGGATGGTTACAGGATGCCCCATACGGAAGGACTCGAGAGCAGGTGTCTAAGCATGGATGCCTGGGAACGCCACCTC
>NW_026743619.1:0-3333 GCF_022355385.1 Mustela nigripes
CTACAGTTTGGAGCCGACGTGGTGACATTTTTAAAACGCTTTCAGTCTCTCAGTGAGGCTCTTAGAAGCTAGCCAGGGCTTACTACGTGCCAGGCACTGTGTCAGATGTTGGAGCTAAACGGACAGAGAGCTTGGAGGCAGGCTGGAGAGGGACATCCGTGACACAACCAAGGCTAGAAACAGAGGCCAGTGCTAGAAAAGAGAGAGCAGGCTGCATGGATAGTGTGTACCATGGGGCTTGTGAGCTCACGAATAAGTGGGAGTAACTGGAGTGGGGAGACATTGGAGAGGAAGAGGGTCTTCCCATCAATGGGAATCACCTGTGCTTGGAGGCAGGCACCATGAGGGGGCTCCACAGGATGAGGGAGGCAGCTTGGTTGAAGGGCAGAAAGACAGGGCAGAACAGGCATCAGTCAATTGGAAGGGTAGGAAGAGACAGATGGGAGGATTATGGATGCCTTTGGAGGACTGAGAATTTGTTAGAAGATCAGTGCAGATTTCTATGGAGACAAATGCCAGGAACTGATAGGTCTTTGAAAGGTCACTCTGGCTGCCTTCATGTGCCAGTGAAACCTAAGAAACAGTCCTAATGAGAGAACCAGGAACTAGAACAGATCATGTTTATCCTGAATGTTCCGTACAAAATGAAAAATACATTTTGAGGAGCCTCAAGATCTCTGAGAAGGGACGTTTCACCAATTCTGTCATGTAGGGGCATCAATTCCGATTCTGTGTCAATTTTCCTACTTTCCCAGCTAATAATTCTCTACCTCAGAAAGCCCAATCTCAACCGTTTCCTCTCTCAAAGGCAGTTGCTCTTAGAGTCTGCACATGGCACTTGGGGCCTGCTGGTCGTTGGCTACGGCCCTCTGTACCTTGGGTCTAACAGCTGCGGGGCATCAAGATGAGAACGTCTCTTCTTCTAAGACTTAATATAGTATGGGGCAAATGGTAAGCAATAATCACTTTTTTAGTTGATCCAAGTGTTCGACCTTTTTTTAATTATTCTAGTACCACAATTTACTTGTGTAAGATTTGTCCTCCCGCCCATTTTAATATCTCTTACGGTGGCACTCACCTTGCACTTGATGACATATCCTAGTTTAACTGAGAGCATTTCTCTCTTCGTCGATCATAAACTGTAGTGCATCTTACCCTTGATGAAAGCTAGGATGCAATTAAATACTCTATTATGGTTATGATTCTGATATTTGAATTCCTCCGGTAGCTCCCTGTGCCCCCACAGTGTAGTACCTCACCTCCTCGGCATAGTATACAAACCATCTCACCAGTGTTAACCCCGGGGCTCAGCCTCCATCCCCAGGTGATGTTGCCAGATCAGCTGTCCGTTGTCATGAACTTGCTGTAGTTTCCTGAATGCACTGTGCTGCCTCCTGGCACTTTGAAACTTGACACACTCATCCTCATTCTTCGCTCTGCCCTTGTCTATCACCTCCCCTGAAAATCTGTACCTACGTGGCTTTTCCCAGCTCCAATCTACCCTTGGCAGTCTTTTATCTCCCTGTGGTAAAGCCTGTCACACTGCACCATGGACATGCCCGTTGTCCCGCTGAGAAGAGAAAAGGGACAGTGAGGGCCCCCCAGCATTTGCAGCTCTAGTGCAGAGCCCCATGCCTGGCTTGCAGGAAATGCCAGATCATGAAGACAAACGGAGATCATCCTCTGGCTAAAACCAGCTCTTCTTTGCCTACCGCAGGATCTGGATCAATAAAGAGCAGCCAGTAATTCGTGCTGTTTTTCTAGGGATTTTTTCCCCATATATTTCCCAGGGCTTTACTCATTTTATAGCACTTTAATTCAGGCTTCAACCACTTCCTAGTCAAATCAGGTGAAATCATTTTCCTTCCCATACCCTCGAATATACACACCTAGCAATTCTTTTTTTAACGATCTTATTTACCCATTTGACAGATCACAAGTAGGTAGAGAGGCAGGCAGAGAGAGGGGGGGAAGCAGGCTCCCCCCTGAGCAGAGAGCCCGATGTGGGGCTCCATCCCAGGACCCTGCAATCATGACCTGAGCCGAAGGTAGAGGCCTAAACCACTGAGCCACCCAGGAGCCCCCATATCTGGTCATTTTTAATCAACGTGGATTTGCTGCATCAAATAGTTCCTTATTCTTCAAATATAAATATGTAAATATATTGATCAAGTCACTCGCATGACTTAGGAGAATGTCATAGCTTTAGTAGCAAGCTTGAAATCTTGGCCATTGTTTTGATTTTTGTTTTTGTTTGATTAGGTTTGGCTTTTGTAATTTTAAAAATCCCTCCAGCCTTTGGCTCTGTCTGACCTGAGTGCTTTCAGCTGTTTCTGCAACAAAACTGTCCCAGCAGCAAAAACTCTCAATGTTTACAGTGGCGCCCCCTTCTGAACACTTTGTTAATAAAAAGCTTTTTTTTTTTTTTTTTTGGCTATGGTAAATGTGGAACTACAATGAGGTATTTCAAAGAGGTGAACCACAGATAAATTTCTCTACTCAAAAAGGAACTTGACAAGGTTTAAAGATATCGACAATCATTATAACTTAACGTGACTTATTGATACCGTGCCCTTTACTGGGAAAACACTTGTTGGCTTCCAAGAAAGACTATCATAGTTGAGATGGTTCTAGCGGCCTTCTAGCACAGGGTCTCATGAGGCAGGGATTGTAGACACTGGCTGTGCAAGGCATGAGGCCTGTTATTGATTCTATTTTTTCCTCTGCAGAATGGGCCTTTCCACATTCCAGGTCCTTTCTACCCCAATAAATAATGCGGTAATTCTCTCAGTGAGTTGTACTTTTGGCTAAAACAGCCAACTGTCTCTTAAAAAGGACTTTTGTTTAAAGTCCTTTAAAAAAAAAAGTCCTTTAAAAATTTTTTTTTATCTTTTATTTTTTAATCCCATATGTTTACTCTGATCGTGGAACTTTTTTCATTTTTACCTTCTCTGCTGATTAAAATATTCTCTCCAAAATGTCAGTTATTTGGAGGTACTTGCACTGTAGACATTCTTTACATATTTTTAAAAAAATCCATTCACGGTTCTTAGTGAAAATCCCGGGAATATGAAAGACTACCTTTTGCTATTCATCGAACAGTTACTGTCTCCACTAAGTGACAGGGTTTCAGAGAACGTGAGCTCACAAGAGATGTAACCTTTTTTCCACTTTCTGCTATCATGTTCATTTCTATGTTACTCAGAAGAGCCGTCTTTGTAGAAACATATTATCCAATCTTTTATAAAGTTGAATTTAAATTCTGTCCCTTCATTCCCCACAACGCTTAAAAAGCCAAGCAAATTTTGTTCCATTTTTTAAGAGCCCATAGAT
>NW_026743620.1:0-3333 GCF_022355385.1 Mustela nigripes
CCTAAGCAACCTAGATGAAATGGATGCATTCCTAGAAAAATATAAACTCCCAAAATTGAACCAGGAAGAAATTGAGAACCTGAACCTGTTCTTTCTATGAAGCCAGCATTACCTTGATCCCCAAACCAGGCAAAGACCCTACCAAAAAGGAGAATTTCAGACCAATATCACTGATGAATATGGATGCTAAGATTCTCAACAAGATTCTCAACAAGGATCCAACAGCACATTAAAAAGATTATCCACCATGACCAGGTGGGATGCATACCTGGGCTACAAGGATGGTTCAACATTCTCAAATCAATCAATGTGATAGAACAAATTAATAAGAGAAAAGAGAAGAACCACAAGGTCCTCCCAATTGATGCAGAAAAAGCATTTGACAAAATCCGGCATCCGTTCCTGATTAAAATGCTTCAAAGTATAGGGATAGAGGGAACATTCCTGAACTTCATAAAATCTATCTATGAAAGACCCACAGCAAATATCATCCTCAATGGGAAAAAGCTTGCAGCCTTCCCTTTGAGATCAGGAACACAACAAGGAGGCCCACTCTCACCACTCATGTTCAACATAGTATTAGAAGTCCTAGCAACAGCAATCGGACAACAAAGAGAAAAAAAAAATGCATCCAAATTGGCAATGAAGAAGTCAAACTCTCTCTCTCTTTGCAAATAACAAGACTCTTTATATGGAAAACCCAAAAGACACCACCCCCAAACTATTTGAACTCATACAACAATTCAGCAATGTGGCAGGATACAACGTCAATGTACAGAAATCAGTGGCTTTCTTATACAATAACAATGAAAATACAGGAAGAAAAATTAGAGAATCGATTCCATTTACTATAGCACCAAGAACCATAAGATTCCTGGGAATAAACCTAAGCAAAGAGGTAAAGGATCTGTACTCGAGGAACTACAGAAGACTCATGAAAGAACTCGAAGAAGACATAAAAAGATGGAAGACCATTCCATGCTCTTGGATCAGAAGAATAAACATTGTTAAAATGTCTATACTGCCTAGACCAATCTATACTTTTAATGCCATTCCGATCAAAATTCCACTAGTATTTTTCAAAGAGCTGGAGCAAATAATCCGAAAATTTGTATGGAATCAGAAAAGACCCTGAATCGCTAAGGAAATGTTGAAAACCAAAAATAAAACTGGGGGCATCACATTACCTGATTTCAAGCTTTACTACAAAGTTGTGATCACCAAGACAGCATGGTACTGGCATAAAAACAGACACATAGACCAGTGGAACAGAGTAGAGAGCCCAGATATGGACCCTCAATTCTTTGGTCAAATAATCTTTGACAAAGAATGAAAAAGTATCCAGTGGGAAGAAGACAGTCTCTTCAATAAATGGTGCTGGGGAACCTGGACAGCAATATGTAGAAGAATGAAACTCGACCATTCTCTTACACCGTACACAAAAATAAACTCAAAAAGGATAAAAGACCCCAACGTGAGACAGGAATCCATCAGAATTCCTAGAGGAGAACATACGCAGAAACCTCTTTGATATCAGCCACAGAAACTTCTTTCAAGATAAGTCTCCAAGGGCAAAGGAAACAAAAGTGGAGATGAAGTTTTGGGACTTCGTCAAGATCAAAAGATTCTGCACAGCAAAGGAAACACTCAACAAAACAAAGAGGGTTCTCGGAATGGAAGAACATATTTGCAAATGACAGTACAGACAAAAAGTTGATATCCAGGATCTATAAAGAACTCAACACACACAAAACAAACAATCATATGAAAAAATGGGCAGAAGATATGAACAGACACTTCTGCAATGAAGACATACAAATCACTATCAGACACATGAAAAAATGTTCATCATCACTAGCCATCAGGGAGATTCAAATTAAAACCACATTGAGATACCACCTTACTCCAGTTAGAATGGCCAAAATTAACTAGAGAGGAAACAACATGTGTTGGAGGGGATGTGGAGAAAGGGGAACCCTCCTACACTGCTGGTGGGAATGCAAGTTGGTGCAGTCAATTTGGAGAACAGTGTGGAGATTCCTCAAATTAAAAATAGAGCTTCCCTATGACCCTGCAATTGCACTGGGTATTTACCCCAAAGACACAGATGTTGTGAAAAGAAGGGCCATCTGTGCCCCAATGTTTCTAGCAGCAATGGCCACAGTCGCCAAACTGTGGAAAGAACCAAGATGCCTTTCAATGGAAGAATGGATAAAGATGTTGTCCATATACACTATGGAGTGTTATGCCTCCATCAGAGAAGATGAATACCCAACTTTTGTACCAACATGGACGGGACTGGAAGAGATTATGCTGAGTGAAATAAGTCAAGCAGAGAGAGTCAATTATCATATGGTTTCACTTATTTGTTGAGCATAACAAATAGCATGGAGGACAAGGGGAGATGGAGAGGAGAAGAGAGTTGAGGGAAATTGGGAGGGGAGGTGAACCATGATAGACTATGGACTTTGAAAAACTATCCGAGGGTTTTGAAGGGTTGGGGTTGGGAGGTTGGGGGAACCAGGTGGTGGGTATTGGAGAGGGCACAGATTGCATGGAGCACTGGGTGTGGTGCAAAAACAATGAATACTTGGGCGCCTGGGTGGCTCAGTGGGTTAAGCTGGGAACTTCGGCTCAGGTCATGATCTCAGGGTCCTGGGATTGAGTCCCGCATCAGGCTCTCTGCTCAGCAAGGAGCCTGCTTCCTCCTCTCTCTCTCTCTGCCTGCTTCTCTGCCTACTTGTGATTTCTCTCTGTCAAATAAATAAATAAAATCTTTTTAAAAAAATTAATACTGTTATGCTGAAAAAAATTATTAAAAAATGTATGCAGGAAAAAATAAAAATAAAAGTGATCTTGTATTTTATATTGTAGTTGTATTAGACATTTTTCATTCTTCATAACACTCATTAGGCTTCAACTTTGTTTTTTTAGTAACTTTTAATTAAAAATGAATTATTATAGATAAAGACTGTAATTCTTTTTCTTTTCAGCTGCTACTGAATTTGAATTAGGCTTACCTGGTGAGGCCACCTCTTTAGAATCTACTTTTGAAAGACATACAGATTGTGACGATGTAACGAAAGCATACAGAGAGTACTCAGAGTTTCTGAAGCAAAAGTATAGCATCTGAAAGATAAATAGTAAAAATTTATTTACTGGATGTTTACACAACATTTTAATTGTTTCCTATTAAATGTATGATATGCAAAAATCTTTAATAAAGGAAAATATTTCTGGACCATGTGTGTAATGAAAGTTTATATAATATTTTAAGCTATGTTTCTCGGCAGCTAATTAACTTTTAAGCAGATTTTTTATGTGGAAATCAGC
>NW_026743621.1:0-3332 GCF_022355385.1 Mustela nigripes
TGGTTTATATAGTTGGCTGCTCCCACGTTAGGGGCATAGATATTTAAAATTGTTAAATCTTCTTGTTGGACCGACCCTTTGAATATGATATAGTGTCCTTCATCATCTCTTATTATAGTCTTTGGCTTAAAATGTAATTGATCTGATATAAGGATTGCCACTGCTGCTTTCTTCTGATGTCCATTAGCATGGTGAATTCTTTTCCAGCCCTCACTTTAAATCTGGAGGTGTCTTCGGGCTTAAAATGAGTTTCTTGGAGGCATCATGTTGAGGTGTTTTATCCATTTTGAGTTTATCTTTATTTAGAGTGTAAGAGAATGGTCGAGTTTGATTCTTCTACATATAGCTGTCCAGTTTTTCCAGCACCATTTATTGAAAAGGTTGTCTTTTTTTTCCACTGTATATTTTTTCCTGTTTTGTCAAAGATTAATTGACCATAGTGTTGAGGGTTTATATCTGGGCTCTCTACTCTGTTCCACTGGTCTATATGTCTGTGTTTATTCCAGTACCATGCTATCTTGCTGATCAGAGCTTTGTAATAAAGCTTGATTTCAGGTAACGTGATGACCCCTGTTTTATTTTTGATTTTCAACATTTCCTTAGCAATTCGGGGTCTCTCTGATTCCATACAGATTTTTGAATTATTTACTCCAGCTCTTTGAAGAATACCGGTGGAATTTTGATTGTAATTGCATTAAAAGTATAGATTGCTCTAGGCAGTATAGACATTTTCACAATGTTTATTTTTCCGATCCAAGAGCATCTTTTTGTGTCTTTTTCAATTTCTTTCATGAGTCTTCTGTAGTTCCTCAAGTACAAATCCTTTTCCTCTTTGATTAGGTTTATTCCCAGGTATCTTTATCGTTCTTGTTGAGATAGTAAGTTGAATTGATTCTCTAATTTCCCTTTCTGTATTTTCATTGTTGGTGTATATGAAAGCCACTGATTTCTGCACATTGATTTTGTATCCTGCCACGTTGCTGAATTGCTGTATAAGTTCTAGTAGTTTGGGGGTGGAATCGTTTGGGTTTTCCATATAAAGAATCATGTCATCTGCGAATAGAGAGAGTTTAACTTCTTCATTGCCAATTTGGATACCTTTTATTTCTCTTTGTTATCTGATTGCTGTTGCTTGGACTTCTAATATTATGTTGAAGAAGAGTGTGAAAGTGGGCATCCTTGTCTTGTTCCTGATCTCAATGAGAAGGCTGCAAACTTTTGCTCATTGAGGATGACTTTTGCTGTGGGTCTTTCATAGATAGATTTGATGAGGTTCAGGAATGTTCCCTCCATCCCTATACTTTGAAGCGTTTTAATTAGGAACAGATGCTGGATTTTGTCAAATACTTTTTCTGAATCAATTGAGAGGAACATGTGGTTCTTCTCTCTTCTTATATTAATTTGTTTTTCACTTTGATTTGCGAAAGTTGAACCATCCTTTTAGCCCAGGGATGAATCCCACCTAATCATGGTGGATATTCTTTTTAATGTGCTGTTGGATCCTGTTGGCTAGGATCTTGTTGAGAATCTTAGCATCCATATTCATGAGTGATATTGGTCTGAAATTCTCTTTTTTGGTAGGGTCTTTTCCTGGCTCAGGGTAATGCTGGCTTCATAGAAAGAGTCTGGACGTTTTCCTTCTGCTTCAATTTTTTGAAACAGCTTCAGGATAATAGGTGTTATTTCTTCTTTGAAAGTTTGGTAGAATTCCCCAGGGAATCCATCAGGTCCTGGGCTTTTGTTTTTTGGGAGGTTTTTGATCACTGCTTCAATCTCGTTATTAGATTTCGGTCTATTCAGGTTGTCAATATCCTCCCAGTTCAATTTTGGGAGTTTTTAGTTTTCCAGGAATGCATCCATTTCATCTTGTTTGTTAAGCTTATTGGCATATAACTGTTGATAATAACTTCTGATGATTGTTTCTACTTCCTTGGTGCTAATTGTGATCTCTCCCTTTTCATTCTTAATTATATGATTTGGGCTTTTTCTCTTTTCTTTTGAATTAGTGTGGCCAATGGTTTATCGATCTTATTGATTCATTCAAAAAACCAGTTTCTAGTTTCATTGATACGTTCCACTGTATCTCTGGCTTCTACCTCATTGATCTCAGCTTTAATCTTCATGAATTCCCTTCTTATGTGTGGAGTTGGTTTGATTTGTTGTTGATTCTCCATTCATTAAGGTGTAGAGACAGCTGGTGTATTCTGGATTTTTTATATTTTTTGAGGGAGGCATGGATGACTATGTACTTCCCCCTTAGGACTGCCTTTGTTGTATCTCATAGGCTTTGGACTGAAGTGTCTTCATACTCATTGGTTTCCATGAATTGTTTCAGTTCTTCTTCGATCTCCTGGTTGATCTAAGCATTTTTTTTTAAATTTTTTTCATTTATTTATTTTCAGCATAACAGTATCATTATTTTTTCACCACACCAAGTGCTTAATCAATCCATGCCCAATTTTACCCACCACCTGGCACCCCAACCTCCCACCACCCCCGCCACTTCAAACCACTCAGATTGTTTATCAGAGTCGATAGTCTTTCATGATTCACCTCCTCTTCAAATTTACCCCAACCTCCTTCTCTCTGACTCCCTAAGTCCTCTATGCTCTTTGTTATGCTCCACAAATAAGTGAAACCATATGATAATAGACTCTCTCTGCTTGACTGATTTCACTCAGCATAATCTCTTCCAGTCCCATCCACATTGCTACAAAAGTTGGGTATTCGTCCTTTCTGATGGAGGCATAATACTCCATAGTGGACCATATCTTCCTTATCCATTCATCTGTTGAAGGGCATCTTGGTTCTTTTCACAGTTTGGCGACCATGGCCATTGCTGCTATAAACATTGGGGTACAGATGGCCCTTCATTTCACGACATCTGTATTTTTGGGGTAAATACCCAGGAGTGTAATGGCAGAGTCATAGGGAAGCCATATTTTTAATTTCTTGAGGAATCTCCACACTGTTCTCCAAAGAGGGTGCACCAACTTGCATTCCCACCAACAGTGGAAGAGGGTTCCCCTTATTCCACATCCTCTCCAACACCGGTTGTTTCCTGTCTTGCTAATTCTGGCCATTCTAACTTGTGTAAGGTGATATCTCAATGTAGTTTTCATTTGAATCTCCCTGATGGCTAGTGATGATGAACATTTTTTCAGGTGTCTGATAGCCATTTGTATGTCTTGATTGGAGAAGTGTTTGTTCATATCTTCTGCCTATTTTTTGATATGATTGTCTGTTTTGTGTGTGTTGAGTTTGAGGAGTTCATTATAGATCCTGGATATCAACCTTTTGTCTGTACTGTCATTTGCAAATATCTTCTCCCA
>NW_026743622.1:0-1504 GCF_022355385.1 Mustela nigripes
TCCCAGCTCCAACCTACCCTTGGCAGTCTTTTATCTCCCTGTGGTAATAAAGCCTGTCACACTGCACCATGGATATGCCCGTTCATATTTTCTCCATATTTTACTATATCTGGATACAACATATTACCAAACAGATATTCATCAAAGACTAAATCATTTTTAATGGAACATAATATTTTGAACCTACATCTATCAATCATTTTTTCGATCTAACATTTACATTCTCGCTAAACAATTGATTATTTCTCGACAATATTAAAAAAAATTGGATAAAAAGTCATGATTGGAAAAGTAGACTTTTTTCAAATTTGCATTTAAATGAAAATATTTGCTGATATTTTAAAAACTTTAATGTAATTTTATATATATCTGACCTATCATATGTTACAAAATTTTTGGAGAAAATATGACATAATTTTTTTGATCTTGGTTGAAGGTATTAAAGAGCAACTGTTTCTATTATTTGTATTGATATCTTAGTTAATAAACATGAATTACTGGTATTAAATATATATTTTTAATTTTATTTATTTACTTGATAGAGATCACAGGAAGGCAGAGAGGCAGGCAGAGAGAGAGGAATGGAAACAGGCTCCCTGCTCAGAAGAGAGCCCACTGTGGGACTCAATCCCAGGAACCTGGAATCATGACCTGAGCCGAAGGCAGAGATTTTAACCCGCTGAGCCACCCAGGCGCTCTAAAATATGTTTTTTTTTATATAGAATTATAGTTCTTGCCAAAATATGGAACTAGCTGGAACGGGATGCCTCCTTCAAAGTCAGCTCTGGAGAAATTATGCAAGTGCAATATAGAACTATTTCAGATATTAACGAAACACAAAGAAATGATGATAAATTCCTTAAGAGACTCAAAGTTGCTCTTGAATTGTATGTTTCAATCTCTATTCCTGGTTTGAGTACAGGTTTTAACAGGCCTGTCACTGTAGAAATCTGCTGGATGTTTAGAGGCTATCAGAACTGTGCAAAAACCTTGAAGGTGCAAAGACTTGAAGATTCTTTAGAGAGATGAGCTCCCTAAGGCATTATTCCTCCACACATTTTCCTCCAAACAATTAAGGCTGATGGATGAGGGGCACCTGAGTGGCTCTCTCATCACGTGGGTGGTGGTTAAAGCCTCTGCCTTCATCTCAAGTCATGGTCTCTGGGTCCTGGGATGCCTCCCTGCTTGCCTGCCTCTCTGCTTACTTGTAATCTCTCTCTCTCTCTCTCTCTGTGTTCAATAAGTAAATAAAATCTTTAAAAAAGGCAGATGGATGATAAATTATGAAAACTGCTCCCTCCAAATGATGCTTCTTCATAAGGATTTAAGAATTTAAAATTTTAAGAATTTAAAATGGAAACTTGATCATAGGATTTATTTTATAGAATAACATCAAGGGAAGGCAGTTATTATTAGTTCTGAAGTATTTGTGATTCTGAATTCTTGGCCTCATTAGTAAATTTAAAAATAAATTTACTAATGAGGCCAAGAATTCAGAATCACA
>NW_026743622.1:1604-3332 GCF_022355385.1 Mustela nigripes
AATGGATGATAAATTATGAAAACTGCTCCCTCCAAATGATGCTTCTTCATAAGGATTTAAGAATTTAAAATTTTAAGAATTTAAAATGGAAACTTGATCATAGGATTTATTTTATAGAATAACATCAAGGGAAGGCAGTTATTATTAGTTCTGAAGTATTTGTGATTCTGAATTCTTGGCCTCATTAGTAAATTTATTTTTAAATTCTCCCATGGAGTGGGGATTGGCCTTCAGTCTTTCATTGATGTACATCATTGGGTCAAATGAGATGTGTGTGCCCAGGACTATATATAATCTTCTTTGTATTTTACTGGAGATGGCATTTCCAAGTTTTGTTCAATTGGATTTGGGCAGATGTTTTAATAGTCACTTCTAGAGTCGGCCCTGGAGAATATCTTCATTTTTTTCTCTTCCCGATTCTCTGAAAAACCCTGACTATTTCACATTATCACATTGAAATCACAATTCCAAGTTTTTCCAAACACTAGAGCTGCAAATTAGAAGGAAGCTACTCAGAATGTAACGCTATTGTGAATGATTGAGAAAGAAAACATTATTATAATTAAGCTACCAGGTTTCAATGTGTTTTATTGTTGCTTTGAAATCCTAGTATACCCAGACTTTACAGAGATTTGATGATCCTAAGAGGAGCTGAACTCTTGGACCATAATAACTATGCACATAAAAAGTACAATTACTTACCTAAAAAAGATAATGTGGTTAACTTTATATGGCAATCCAAGTGTTATTGGAACAGGAATTAAAAAAATAACTTGGGGCACCTAGGTGGCTCAGTGGATTAAGCCACTGCCTTCAGCTCAGGTCATGATCTCAGGGTCCTGGGATCAAGTCCTACATCAGGCTCTCTGCTCAGCAGGGAGTCTGCTTCTCTCTCTCTCTCTCTCTGCCTGCCCTCCATCTACTTGTGATCTCTCTCTGTCAAATAAATAAATAAATAAAATCTTAAAAAAAAAGAATGACTGTACTTTTTAAAAATCGCTTAAAAGGGGCGCCTGGGTGGCTCAGTGGATTAAGCCACTGCCTTAAGTTCAGGTCATGATCTCAGGGTCCTGGGATCAAGCCCCACATCGGGCTTTCTGCTCAGCCGGTAGCCTGCTTCCCTTCCTCTCTCTCTGCCCGCCTCTCTGCCTACTTGTGATCTCTTACTGTCAAATAAATAAATAAAATATTTTAAAAAGTAGCTTAAATGTATATGATAAAATAATGATATATATATACAAAGCAAAGAAAGATACTATACTGTGAATATAAATTAAGTGAAAATTGTTGAAATAAAGAATACAATAAATGGAGACTAAGATGAATATAGCTGTAAAAGGAATAAATGAGTTGGGGAAAACAAACAAACAAACAAATTAATGACTTCTGCCCAAATGCAGCAGAAGAGAAAAAAAAAGAAAATATTTAAGTACATACTGAGATAAATTTTGGAGAATTAAAGAAAGATGAAAGATACCAGACTTAAAATTATTCCAAACATGAGAAATCAGAAACAAAACAAAACAAAAACCACACACACAAAAAACCACTCATATATATTATGGTGAGTTTTAAGAATATCAAAAACAGGGAAGAGCATAAATGATGCCCAAGACAAGAACAGATCACCTAAAATGTACAAGAATAATACTGACAGCACAATTCTCAATAGTAATAGCATATAAAGGAGACAGCTGGGTGTTTGTATAGATGGAAAAGATATTTGAA
>NW_026743623.1:0-3331 GCF_022355385.1 Mustela nigripes
AAAACCCGCATGGCCTCGTGATCCACGCCCCCCTTCAAGAAGGGGCCATAAGGGACAGCATGTCCAACCTGAGGGACCGTCTGATCGTCGCCCTGACTTCAGATGCACGAGATCTCGATTCAGGTCTGTAGATTGTGCCTGACATATCCTCACCCAGAAACATAGTCCTAGCTTGGGTTTCTAGACTTCCATGCTCAGACTACTAGCCCTCAAGCCCTCCAGTTTGGCAAACCAGAACTACAATGCAGCACTCTGCCTGCCCTCCAGAAGAAAAACATTGCCCTCTGGGGCTACCCAGAAACCCCCAATGAGAATCAACCTGCTGTACCCAAAATATATAGGCTGACTTGGGCACTAATGCCCGTTCTGACAAGGCTGAGCCTGGACCTCCGGGCCCCACCCAGATAGCTGGCTGCACACTGAGCACATCGGACCCGCCATGGCCTTAGGTCGTCATCTCTTCTATACTTCGATTTTCAGGCTTCAGAACCTAGACCTTATCTCCAATCCCTGCGCAGGGGCCACCTTGATGCAGAAATCAGAACACTTCCTTACCCATGGCAAGAAACCAGGTGGATGGCATGTTGTCCAACGTTCAGTTTAGGAGAAACCAACATTCACCCTGAGGCCCCGCCCATTCTTGAGTGCGACGAGGGCATAAACACGCATTGTGACCCTAAGCGTGAGTCCTGTCCTCTAGTACGTCCTCTCAGTGGCTGGACCATTAGATGTCATAATGGGCCTGACATATCCCTAGGCCCCAATTTATAACCAGATTTCTGGTTGTTAGTCGCCCCTCCCCAGGGACCTACTCTGGAATCCCTCATTTGGTGTGACACCTGAGGTTGAAAAACAAAACAAAACAAATCAACAACAACAGAACAATGGACTACTTCCATCCCACAGAATGACCCGGAACTCTTTGGACGGGGCCAAACCCCCAGATTCAGCAGATCTAACCTGTCTTGTTGCGTGGAGACAATTGGAATGCGATGTGGGCTTCCCAGCCATCTATTCTTAGACCCTGCTCGGAATCGTTGTCTTGGAGCCAACCAACAGGTCTCAATTGTCCTGCAGAAGATCTTTGCTGTTGGGAGCTTCTCACAACTCCCATCGTGGGAAAACACCCATGGCCTCGTGATCCACCCCCCCTTCAAGAAGGGGCCATCAGGGCCAGAATGTCCAACCTGAGCGATCGTCTGACCCTTGCCCTGACTTCAGATGCACGAGATCTCGATTCAGGTCTGTAGATTGTGCCTGCCATATCCTCACCCAGAAACCTAGGCCTAGCTTGGGTTCTCAGACTCCGTGCTCAGACTACTGGCCCACACGCCCTCCAGTTTGGCATTCCAGAACTACAATGCAGCACTCTGCCTGCCCTCCAGAAGAATAACATTGCCCTCTGGGGCTACCCAGAAACCCCAAATGAGGATCAACCTGCACGCATTTCGGTTGTACTCCAAATATATAGACTTACCTGGGCACTAATGTCCTTTCTGACACACCCTGAGCCTGGACCTCCTGGCCCAACACAGACAGCTGCCCGCACACTGAGCACATCGGATCCGCCATGGCCTTAGGTCGTCATCTTTTCTCAACCTCGGTTTTCAGGCTTCGGAACCTAGACCTTATCTCCAATCACGGTCCGGGTTTGAAAATGATGCAGAAATCAGAAATCTTTCCCCATGGCAAGAAACCTTGTGGTTGGCATGTTTTCCAAGGTTCAGTGTAGTTGAAACCCGTGTGGCCCATGAGGCCCCGCCCATACTTGCGGGCCACATTGGTCACAAACACACATTGTGACCCTCAGACTGAGCCCAGTCCTCACGTAAGACCTCTCAGTGGCTGGATGGAGAGACAGCATATTGCGCTTGCCATGCCCCTAGGCCCCAATTTTCAACCGTAGTTCGGGTTGTCCCTTCACTCTTCCCCTGGGTTCTGCTTTGGAATTCCTATTTTGGTGTGACACCTGAGGTAACAAACCTGAAAGGAGTCCTCCCGTCCAACAGATTGACGAAAAACAGTTGGGATTGGGCCAAATCCACAGAGAGAAGATTCGTTCATGGCCCATGAGGCCTCCGCAACATTCCACGGCCATCGCTGATACAAAATCCAGAGACAAAAGCCTGAGCACGCGCCTCCGACTCGCTCATTCTTCATATCCTGAAGAGTTCTTCAGATAAGAACCTACACGGCACTTAAGGCACACAACATATATAGTCTAACCTGGGCACTAATGCACTGTGACAACCTGAGCCCGGAACTCGTGACCAACACCCAGACAGCTGACCGCACCCTGAGCACATCAGACCTGCCATGGCCTTATGTCATCATCACTTCCTAACCTCAGTTTTCAGGCTTCAGAACCTAGACCTTATCTCCAATCACTGCCCAGGGGTGACTGTGATGCAGAAATCAGAACTCTGCCTAACCCATGGCAAGAAACCTTGTGTTTGGCATGTTGTCCAACGTTCATTGTAGGAGAAACAAGCATTCACCCTGAGGCCTCGCCCATTCTTGAGTGTGACGAGGGCATAAACAAGCATTGTGACCCTCAGAGTGAGTCTTGTCCTCTAGTACGTCCTCTCAGTGGCTGGACCATTAGATGTCATAATGGGCTTGACATGTCCCTAGGCCCCAATTTTTAACCAGATTTCTGGTTGTGCAGTCGCCCCTCCCCAAGGCTCTACTCTGGAATCCCTCATTTGGTGGGACACCTGAGGATGAAAAACAAAACAAAACAAATCAACAACAACAGAACAACGGACTTCTTCCATCCCACAGAATGACCCCAAACTCTTTGGACGGGGCCCAACCCCCAGAGAGTAAGACTCGTCCATTTCCCATGAAGTCACCCGAAACATTCACGACCATGAGTGACACGATATCCAGAGACAAAAACTTGAGCAAGAGCCTCTCACTCGCCCTTTTTTCATATCCCGAAGAGTTTTCCTCATGGTCTGTAGATCAGTACTGCCATACCTATGACCCGAAACATAAGCCGAGTTTGTGTTTTCAGACAACTGTCCAAACAGCCCTGGCCTACACACCCTACAGGCTCAGGCCCCTGGAGCCAAACGTGACGACTGTGCTTGCCCTCTCCAAGGGAATTGTATGTGCCCATTCCAATGGCCACAAACCTACTAAGAGGATAAACCTCCAAATTCCCTGAGGCCATCCCAATATTTGTGGCTTCCCAGGACAAACAGGGGCAATGTGGGTCCATCTGAGCACCAACCGGCACTCAGACCCGTAGACTGATGTCCCCAGAAGTAAAAAGGAAGGAACAGGCCCCTAGGCACATATCCGATCCATTGCTTTGGTTTCCAGG
>NW_026743624.1:0-3331 GCF_022355385.1 Mustela nigripes
TAAGTGAACCATTCTCTTTAGGATCCAATTCCTTCCCTCTTCCTCATCCCAACATGTTATTGAAACTGATGGCAATAAAATCACTCCATTCCAAAGGCTGAAAAATTTAATGACTTGTCATTATAAAATAACATATTTATATGCTGAAAAAGGGCTGAAGAGAGTGGTATACACATGCTTCTGGGAACTGTGGTGTCTATGGGAAATCCCATGTTTTATAGTATGTGGTTAATGACATACACAGTGCCTCCAGAGCAAAATGGGCCACTTCCAAAGGTAAGATTGCTCCATCTTCATCCCATTCTTCTCTTGGGATTTTTTTTTTTTTTTTTTAAGTTTACAGACCTCTAGTAATTAAAAATAGTATCAGCCTCATTGGCAAAATCTTTGAGCCACAGCTTTCTCTGGGTTCATTCTTTCTAAGCCCCAAATCTCATGAATACAGTCAAAGGTCTTTAGATAAAGTTATACTTGAAATGCCTCTGGTGTGTTCTGGAGAGTCATAGTCATTTCTGAGCTGTACCGATGTTGCATGTCAAAACTACTGGTCTTTTGGTCTTCTTAGCAGATCACGTACTGTAAACAGAAATATGAAGGGAGTGCTTTTCAGTCTCCATTTAACTGTCATTCTTTGAAATATTTTATGTCACCTGCCCAACTTCCGTCTACCCTTCTGAATACTGGGTGACAGAGCCAGAGGGTGGTGCGCAAATGAATGACCTTGGGTTCTGCCAGCCAAGGTCTGGAGTCATCGGCTATCACCTGAAATGATCCTGAAATGCCAGGATCAATATGAGGAGCAGACTGGAAATCTGAGAGCAAAGACCGGAGCTTCACCTGCTGGGCAGGACCTATCCAAAAGGACCAGAGAATAACGGTCATAAATCACAGAGCCAAGAGGTTAGTGATCGGGAAAACAAATTAAAGTGAAAGAAGTCAAGAAATAACTTACATTAGTTCCACGTAATTTCACCAGAAAAATGACTGGACTTAGCAACTCCCCTTTTGGGATTCTCAGGGGATTTCAACTCAAGTGAAGGGTCCAGTATTGTGTGAACACCCTCTTCCTTGGCATGTATTCCAGAGCACTCTTGAATCTCCCTGGAAGGAATGTAAGGTATGTGTAGAGCTTTCAGAATTATCATGGCTGCCTTCAAGGCATGTCTTTCCAGTACTGAGACTGGTTTTGGTGCAGATGGGGCCCAATATGTTCTCCACTATGGATTCTGGTTCCTGTCACAGACAACTGGAGATGGATTAATGGCATGGAAACATGAAGCCACATGCATTCCAACAGAGATGCTAAAGAGCCAGTAGTGGGTACCAACAATTTGGTCTGGTTTATACAAAACAGTCATTTTTTCCTACTAATATGGAGCAGGTCATATAATATAGAAGTAAGCAGTCTACAGAGCCTGGACCTTGTATGAACTGAAAGGTTTTAAGCTTCTCCAAAGCATCCTGATGCTTTCAAATCTATGACAGTACAAAAACCAAAAATCCAATGACAACTGTGCATAATTTCCAAATCATACATCCATTCTTCTCTTCCTTTACACATACATGATTTACCATTGAGTGTTCAACAGATGATAGACAAGACTGAGCCAACCCTCAGCTCATTTACACCCAAGCTGACAATAATGGACCTCACTACTGGGGTGGTGATTACAGCTTACAGTTAATGGCTACATAATCATTAAGATTATCATCAATCTTAAGAATTGTAGGGTAGGCTGGTTTCTATTAATGGAATTGGAAATAATGGGGTTAGGGAACAAAGAAGGCTCATGGAAGCCAACTGCTGTATGAGGGTATGATCTAAAAGCCAGAGGGGATTTAAGCTTTTTAAGGAGATTCTCATCTTTTGAAGTACTGAATATGCTGCAAATCAGACCAAGACATTAAAGTCACAACAAAACTGCACAGGGGACTGAATTTCAGTAAGTTTCAGTAAGTCATTTGTCAAATTCAGATCCTTGATAGAAAAAGGAGAAAATGAAGACATCCAAGATGGGAATATTTATTAGATAAGCATGAAAATCTTGAACCCCGAAATTCTCTATATCTTGTGCCTCAATAGGAGTAGCCTCGCCTCATCCCTGATCATCATGTTCCTGACTAGAAATCGTGCAATGGCTTCAGATGACACTGCTGCCTCTGATGACAGTATCTGGTTTTTTTTCTAGATCTGCCCCAGCTCTCCTCATTCCCTCTGGCCAAGTAATGTCATATCTTTGCCTAACTGAAGTGGTACGTAACATAAAGTTCCTTGTCCAGGAAAAACTAGCTTACATGCCAAAGAAATCTGAATACTTGAGTAAGTCAGACAGGCAGGAACCAGGGTATTACACATTTAAGTGGGATCTTAGAGAGCTGGACTGAACTGTGAAGCAGAATATCAGATAGGACAAGGATGTAGCTATCTTGAGTCCCCTCACTCACAAACTGATACCCAATGTCTGACAACATCTGGAGCAAATCCTGTCTGCTTGTATGACTCCATGAAGCTGTATACAACACTGAAGCTGTACACAACACTGAGTAGAGATGTTAGTCTTCCTCAGTACAGCCACAGCTGTACTGAAAGGGGGTTAGCAGACAGACGTGGCAACGAAGGCTAAGATATGGTGTGAATTTGGAAGAGATACTCTCTCTGGTTTGATCTTTACGTATCTGAAAAACAGAAATAACAATACCCCAAGATTAGACTTTACATCGCTTCACAGTAGAGCCTGTTGTAATTCACTCTTATATTTCTTGCTCCTTAAAAGAGATCACAAACATTTCTGGACTCCACAAATAAAGAAAGGCTTTCTGTGGGGATGCAAGTGGCACAATATAGAAATATACCTCAAATATCTGACATAATGAGGTGCTCACTCTATCAAAGATTTCCCTGCTCCATATGCTTTCTTTTAAATCTGCTTCTTTTCTCTCCATTCTACTCTCTGCAAAGTGAATCACATGTTCTGCCCTCTTTAGGACAGTTATCATCTTCTGTCATGTCCATTAGAAGGGCCTTTTATCTGCTAATCCCTATCTGTTCCTCCCCCATTATCCACAGAGCTGGTTGTTACAATTTGTTACTAAATCAAAGAACTGATCATGCTAGCACTTGCTTTCCACTTACTTGAGGACAAAGCCAAAATTCCTTCTCCTAGAAAACATTGTCCTTTACTAATATGGCAGAAACTGTATGGGCTAAAAGTTAGCAAATGCTTACTTAGGGAATGGCTGCTAACAAGTGAGTATTTGTTCAATTTAATCTCTTAAACTCCTTCCTTTGTCTGTAGAAGCTGTATACAAATACTTAAGGTAGAGATATGCT
>NW_026743625.1:0-489 GCF_022355385.1 Mustela nigripes
GCCTGCCCTCCAGAAGAAAAATATTGCCCTATAGGGCTAACCAGAGATGCCAAATGAGTAACAACCTGCATGCCACTTGACCATACCCCAATTATACAGTCTAGCCTGTGCACTAAAGCCCTGTCTGACACAGCCTGAGGGCAGACCTCCAGTCTAACACCCAGACAGCTGGCCGTACACTGAGCATATCACACCCACAATGGCTTTAGGCCATCATCTCTACCCAACCTCAGTTTTCACCTTCAGAACCTAGACCTTATCTCCACTCACTGCTCAGGAGTGAACGTGATGCAAGAATCAGAACTTCTTCGCCATGGCAAGAACCTTGTGGTTGCCATGTTGTCCAACGTTCATTGTAGGAGAAAGCAGCATGGACTATGAGGCCCCACCTATCCCTGAGGGCCACAATTTGCACAAACACACATTGGGACCCTCAGCGTGAGCCCTATCCTCATGTAAAGCCTCTTAGTGACTGGAACAACAGCCCAC
>NW_026743625.1:589-2817 GCF_022355385.1 Mustela nigripes
GTAAAGCCTCTTAGTGACTGGAACAACAGCCCACATATGGGGCTTGCCAAGCCCCTAGTCCCCCAATCTCAACCAGAGTTAGAGATGTCTAGTCACCCCTACTCAGGGCTCTGCTCTGGAATCCCTCTTTGGTGGCACACCTGAGGTAAAAAAATAAAAAATAATACAGAAAGGAGTCTTCCTATCCACAGAATGATCCCAACCCCTTGGGATCAGGCCAAATCACCAGAGAAAGACTTTTCCATGGCTCTAGAGGACACCCCGACATTCCACGGCCACCGTTGACACAAAATCCAGAGACAAAAGCCTGAGCAAGCGCCACATACTCGCCCTTTGTTCATAGCCCGGAAAATTCTCATGGTCTGTAGATCGGGACTTCATACATACATCCCCAAACCTAAGCTGAGTTTGTGTTTTCAGACTTCTGTCCCCACAGTCCTGGCCCACACACTATCCAAGCTTGGGCCCCTGGAGCCACACCTCAGGACTGTGGCTTCCCTCTCCAGGGGAATTCTGCCATTTCCATTGGCCACAACCCTATAGATTAGGAGAAATCTCCAAACTCCCCGAGGCCATCCCAATAGTGTTGGCTGCCCAGGACAAACAGGGATGATCTTTCACAAGTTAGGAAACTACCTCCACTCAGACCCAGAGACAGATATCCCCATAGAATAAGATTGAACTGGACAGGCACTTAGGCTCTAATCAGATCCATTGCTTTTGTTTCCAGGCATCTCTCCTCAGAGTCCTGGTTTCCAATACCAGCATATGGGGGATTACTGAGGCACTCATCAGAAAAATCACGTCTCCACATACGAAATGTACTCTTTGGAGCTCTATAAAAACATCTGTTTAGGAGAATCTTTCAGGGCCCCGGATCAAGCGCCCCATTCTAAGGTCTCCATGGTCTTAAACCCACATTATGATCTATCCTCGGGAGAGTCCATGTCAACTCAACCCCCTTGGTTTCTCCCGCAGGGCCTGCAGATCAAACCTGCCTTGTTGCTAGGATACAACTAGAATGGGAGGTGGGCTGCTCAGGCATCCATCCTTAGAACCCTACTCTGGAATATTTCCATATGGGACATCCTAGAGCCATCCAACAGGTCTCAAGTGTCCCACAGAAGGAATCTTTGCAGTCTGGTGCATCTCACAACTCCCATTGTGGGAAAATCTACATGGCCTCTTGAGACACTCCACTTTATAAAGAGGCCATCATGGACAGAAACTCCAACCTGAGCAAACGTCTGATATTCGCCCTGGCTTCAGCTGCATGAGATCTTGATTCAGCTCTGCAGAGTGTGCCTTCTGTGCCCTCACCCCAAAAACTAAGCCTAGCTTGTGTTCTTAGACTACCGTCCTCACACCCCTGGCCCAAAAGCCCTACAGTTTGGCAATACTGTGGCCACAATGCAGCACTCTGCCTGCCCTCCAGAAGAAAAACGTTGCCTTATGGAGCTACCTAGAAGCCCAAATGAGGATCAACTGAACGCCACTCGTCTGCCCCCCAAATATACAGTCTACCCTGTCTAATGCCCTGTCTGACACAGCATGAGCCCACACCTCCAGACCTACGCTCAACAGCTGCCGCACACTGAGCTCATTGGACCCGTCAGGTCCTTAGGTCTTCATCTCTTCCCAACCTCGGTTTTCAGGCTTCAGAACCTAAACCTGAACTCCAATCACTGTCCAGGGATGAACGTGATGCAGAAATCACAACTCATCCTTCACCATGGCCCAAAACCTTGTGGTTGGCATATTCTCCAACGTTCAGTGTAGGAGAATCCAGCGTGGCCCATGAGGCCCTTCCCATGCTTGAGGGCCTTGTTGGGCACAAATAGGCATTGTGACCCTCAGCATGAGCCCTGTCCTCAAGGAAGACCTCTCAGTGTCTGAATCAAGAGCCCACATATTGGATTTTCCATACCCTTAGGCCCCCAAACTTAAACAGAGCTGGGGTTATCCAGTTGTCCCTCCCAAGGACTCCTCTCTGGAATCCCTCTTTTATTGGCACACATGAGGTACATAAATAAAATAAAATAAAATAAAATAAAATAAAATAAAAAGCAGAAAGGACTCCTCCCATCCCACAGAATGTACCCAAACTCTTGGGTTTGGGTCAAATCCTCAGAGAAGGAAAGCCGTCCACAACCCATGAGGCCACGCCAGCATTCCACCCACATTATTGACACAAATCCAGAGACAAAACCTGAGCAAGCACCTCAAAC
>NW_026743625.1:2917-3330 GCF_022355385.1 Mustela nigripes
CAAATCCAGAGACAAAACCTGAGCAAGCACCTCAACCTCACCCTTTTTCATATCCCGAAGTGTTTTCACGGTCTGTAGATTGGGCGTGCCATACCTATGTCCCCAATCCTAAGCGGAGTTTGTGTTTTCAGACTTTTGTTCCCACAGGCCTGGCCCACACACCCTCAAGGCTGGGCCCAAATAGCCAAACTCAGAACTGTGCCTGCCCTCTCCAGGGGATTTCTGCCCATTCCATTGGCCACAGCCATATAGATTAGGAGAAACTCCAAAGTCTCGAGGCCATCCCAATATTATAGGCTGCCCAGGACAAACAGGGGCGATCTGACACAAGCTGAGCAACTACCTCCCCTCAGATCCATAGACACGTATCCCCAGGAAAGAGATTGAACCGGACAGGCACCTAGGCCCTAATG
>NW_026743626.1:0-3330 GCF_022355385.1 Mustela nigripes
ACTGGAATGCGAGGTGGGCTACCCAGCCATCCATCCTTAGAACCCTGCTCAGAATCGTTGTCCTGGACCCAACCAACAGGTCTCAATTATCCTGCAGAAGAATCTTTGCAGTTGGGAGCTTCTCCCAACTCTCATCATGGGAAAACCCCCATGGCCTCGTGATCGACCCCCTCTTCAAGAAGGGGCCATCAGGGACCGAATGTCCAACCTGAGATATCGTCTGATCCTCACCCTGACTTCAGATGCCCGAGATCTCGATTCAGGTCTGTAGATTGTGCCTGCCATATCCTCACCCAGAAACCGAGGCCTAGCTTGGGTTCTCAGACTTCCATCCTCAGACTACTGGCCAACAAGCCCTCCAGTTTGGCAATCCAGATCTACAATGCGGCACTCTGCCTACCGTCCAGAAGAAAAACATTGCCCTCTGGGGCTACCCAGAAACCCCAAATGAGGACC
Organism: Mustela nigripes; assembly: GCF_022355385.1. Classification (NCBI taxonomy): domain Eukaryota; kingdom Metazoa; phylum Chordata; class Mammalia; order Carnivora; family Mustelidae; genus Mustela; species Mustela nigripes. The sequence goes on from NW_026743626.1 coordinate 457, forward strand.
AATGGGGCACGCATTTCGGCTGTACCCCAAATATATAGGCTGACCTGGGCACTAATGCCCTTTCTGACACAGCATGATCCTGAACCTCCTGGCCCCACCCAGACAGCTGGCCGCACACTGAGCACATCGGACGCGTCATTATCTTAGGTCATCATCATCTTGTCAACCTCGGTTTTCAGGCTTCAGAACCTAGACCTTATCTCCAATCACGGCCCGGGTTTGAAAATGAGGCAGAAATAAGAACTCTTTCGCCATGGCAAGAAACCTTGTGGTTGGCATGTTGTCCAAGGTTCCGTGTACTTGAAACCAGTGTGGCTCATTAGGCCCCGCACATGCTTGTGGGCCACTTTGGTCACAAACACACATTGTGAACGTCAGCCTGAGCCCAATCCTCAGGTAAGGCCTCTCAGTGGCTGGATGGAGAGTCAGCATATTGGGCTTGCCATGCCCCTAGGCCCCAATTTTTAACCATAGTTCGTGTTGTCCCATCACTCTTCCACAGGGCTCTGCTTTGGAATTCCTCTTTTGGTGGGACACCTGAGGTAACAAACCTGAAAGGAGTCCTCCCATCCCACAGATTGACGGAAACAATTGGGATGGGGCCAAGTCCACAGAGAGCAAGATTCGTCCATGGCCCATGATGCCACCCCAATATTCCACGGCCATCGCTGATACAAAATCCAGAGACAAAAGCCTGAGCACGCGCCTCAGACTCGCTCATTCTTCATATCCTGAAGAGTTCTTCAGATCAGAACCTACACGGCACTCGAATGCACCCAAAATATATAGTCTAACCTGGGCACTAATGCACTGTCTGACAACCTGAGCCCGGACCTCGTGACCAACACCCAGACAGCTGACCGTACACTGAGCACATGAGACCTGCCATGGCCTTAGGTCATCATCTCTTCCCTCCCTCAGTTTTCAGGCTTCAGAACCTAGACCTTAACTCCAATCACTGCCCAGGGGTGACTGTGATGCAGAAATCAGAACTCTTCCTTACCCATGCAAGAAACCTTCTGGTGGGCATGTTGTCCAATGTTCAGTGTAGGAGAAACCAGAATTCACCCTGAGGCCCCGCCCATTCTTGATTGCGACGAGGGCATAAACACGCATTGTGACCCTCAGCGTTAGTCCTCTCCTCTAGTACGTCCTCTCAGTGGCTGGACCATTAGATGTCATAATGGGCTTGACATGTCCCTACGCCCCAATTATTAACCAGATTTCTGGTTGTCCAGTCGCCCCGCCCAGTGCTATACTCTGGAATCCCTCATTTGGTGGGACACCTGAGGTTGAAAAACAAAACAAATCAACAACAACAGAACAACGGACTTCTTTCATCCCACAGAATGACCCCAAACTCTTTGGACGGGGCCAAACGCCCAGAGAGTAAGACTCGTACATTTCCCATGAAGTCACCCGGAAATTTCACCACCATGAATGACACGATATCCAGAGAAAAAAACTTAAACAGAGCCTCACACTCGCCCTTTTTTCATATCCCGAAGAGTTCTCCTCATGGTCTGTAGATCAGTCCTGCCATACCTATGACCCGAAACATAAGCAGAGTTTGTGTTTTCAGACAACTGTCCAAACAGCCCTGGCCTACACACCCTACAGGCTCAGGCCGCTAGAGCCAAACCTGAGGACTTGCTTGCCCATTCCAAGGGAACTGTGTGTGCCCATTCTAATGGCCACAACCCTACTAATAGGATAAACCTCCAAAGTCCCTGAGGCCATCCCAATATTTATTGCTTCCCAGGACAAACAGGGGCAATCTGGGCCCATCTGAGCAACTACCAGCACTCAGACCCGTAGACTGATATCCCCAGAGGTAAAAAGGAAAAAACAGGCCCCTTTGCACCTATCAGATCCATTGCTATGGTTTCCAGGCATCTCTCCTCAGAGGCCTGGATTTCAATAACAGCATATGGCTGTTTCTTGACTCACCCATCAGAACAAAACTCATCTACACATGGGAAACTTGCATGATGGAGCTGTGTGAAAGCCTCTCTTTAGGAGAACCCTTCAGGGCCCCAGTGCCAACGCTTCATTCCAAGGTCTCCATAAACACAAAAACATATTAGGACACATCCACGGGAGGTCCATTTCAACTGAGCCTCCTCGGTTGCTCCCCCAGATCCAGCAGATCTAACCTGTCTTGTTGCTTACATACAATCGGAATGCGAGGAGGGCTACCGAGACATCCATCCTTAGAACCCTTCTCGGAATCGTGGTCCTGGAGCCAACCAACAGTTCTCCATTGTTCTGCAGAAACTCTTTGCAGTTGGGAGCTTCTCACAACTCCCATAGTGGGAAACCCCCATGGCCTCGTGATCCACACCCCTTCAAGAAAGGGCCATCAGGGACAGAATGTCCAACCTGAGCCATCGTGTGATCCTCGCCCTGACTTCAGATGCTCGAGATCTCGATTCAGGACTCACCCAGAAACCTAGGCCTAGCTTCGGTTCTCAGTCTTCCGTCCTCAGACTACTGGCCCACAAGCGCTCCAGTTTGGCAATCCAGAACTACAATCCAGCACTTTGCCCGCCCTCGAGAAGAAAAACATTGCCCTCTGTGGCTATCCAGAATCCCCAAATGAGGATCAACCTGCACGCCATTCGGCTGTACCCCAAATATATAGGCTGTCCTGTGCACTAATGCCCTTTCTAGGACAGCCTGAGTCTGGACCTCCTGGACCCACTCAGACAGCTGGCCGCACACCGAGTTCATCGGACCCGCCATGGCCTTAGGTCATCATTCTTCTCAAACTTAGTTTTCAGATTCAGAACCTAGACCTTATCTCCAATCAGGGCCCGGCTTTGAAAATGATGCAGAAATCAGAACTCTTTCCCCATGGCAAGAAAACTTGTG
>NW_026743627.1:0-3330 GCF_022355385.1 Mustela nigripes
GAAATTTAGCTTTTCTTGAAAATAATTAGGATTGAAGATGAACTTTTGGGACTTCATCAAGATCAAAAGCTTCTGTGCAGCAAAGTAAATAGTCAACAAAACAAAAAGGCAACCCATGGAATGGGAGAAGATATTTGCAAATTACAGTACAGACAAAAGGTTGATGTCCAGGATCTATAAAGAATTCCTCAAACTCAACACACACAAAACAGACAATCATATCAAATAATGGACAGAAGATATGAACAGACACTTCTCCAATGAAGACATACAAGTGGCTATCAGACACATGAAAAAATGTTCATCATCACTAGCCCTCAGGGAGATTCAAATTAAAACCACATTGAGATAGCACCTTACACCAGTTAGAATAGCCAAAATTAGCAAGACAGGAAACAACATGTGTTGGAGGGAATGTGGAGAAAGGGGAACCCTCTTCCACTGTTGGTGGGAATGCAAGTTGGTGCAGCCTCTTTGAAGAACAGTGTGGAGATTCCTCAATAAATTAAAAATAGAGCTTCCGTATGACCCTGCCATTGCACTCCTGGGTATTTACCCCAAAGATACAGATGTAGTGAAAAGAAAGGCCATCTGTACCCCAATGTATATAGCAGCAATGGCCACGGTTGCCAAACTGTGGAAAGAACCAAGATGCCCTTTAATGGATGAATGGATAAGGAAGATGTGGTCCATATACACTATAGAGTATTATGCCTCCATCAGAAAAGACGAGTACCCAACTTTTGTAGCAACATGGACGGGACTGGAAGAGATTATGCTGAGTCAAATAAGTCAAGCAGAGAGAGTCAATTATCATATGGTTTCACTTATTTGTGGAGCATAACAAATAACGTGGAGGACAAGGGGAGATGGAGAGGAGAAGGGAGTTAAGGGAAATTGGAAGGGGAGGTGAATCATGAGAGACTATGAACTCTGAAAAGCAATCTGAGGGTTTTGAAGGGGAACCAGGTGGTGGGTATTAGAGAGTGCACGGATTGCATGGAGAGTGCACGGATTGCATGGAGCACTGCAAAAACAATGAATACTGTTACGTGAAAAGAAATTAAAAAAAAAAAAAAAAGAAATGTATGTTCCTGGATGAGAGAGTTACTCATGGCAGATCTTCACTAATCACAACTAGGAAAAGTAGAATAAACCATGAAAAGTTATGTGTCTGAAGGCATGAGATGCAGGTAGAAACAGCAGTACTGAATGAGCTAAAACTTCAAGGACGGCAGACTTCGGGAAAGAACAAATAACAAGTAGTTGTTATTTCCCCTGTTGTCAGCAAAGGCTGGGATGCAGAAAGAAAATAAAACTAACAAAAATTTTAGTAGTCACATGAGCTGAAATCATAAATTGGAGAGTATAGGGGACCCCAGAAAGCGTTTGCTGATTTCTACACCAGACAGTAAAAGGCATATTCCCCAAATCTCCTGAAAGGCAGTAACATGTGCACAAACCTCACAATCCTTAGGAAGCAGGCATTGCCCAAAGTCCCCCAGCCATGTTGTTTTGTGACTCAGCAGCTCACCGTGTCTTTTTTTCTGAGTCGCAGCCCAGTACACAAGGTGTCCAGCGTGTTTATCCTTTCATTTGCTCAAGGACATCTTGGCTGTTTACATTCTTTGTCAGCTTGAATGGCAATTATAAAGGTTCACATAAGACATTTATTGTTTTTGTTTTAGCAGTGCTGATTGTGGCATCTCATCGTGTTTTTAATTTGAACTTCCGGAAAGACCAATACTCTTGTGCTTTCTGCTATATCCATTGATATTTTTACACTTGGCTAGTTAGTGTGCTGCTGGGGATGAAATTTGGTTGGTAAAATTCTCTGATTTTCTAATTAAATCTCAGCTTCAGGCAATCCCATTTTTTTAAGGATTTTTTTTTTTCTTTTTTAAGAGATTGAACCTTGGTCTTAAGAATATGGATGTCACTATTGTTCCTACACTTCTTCCTGAAATAGAGCTTCCTTTTTCCCTCCTTCACGCTGAATGGATTTCCATTATGCACCCCCAGCCTGTGGATTTGCCACTGTGCCTTCTGCAGGTTGGGGCTCTTATCCACTTTGAAAGATATGGGGGAAGGTAGATTTTCAGTGGTCGTCTCCATTTCCTTTTCCCAGGACTCAGACTATGATTTAATTGATCTTTCTTCTGTAGGCTAAGGCCTTTGTGTTTTAGGGAAAATAAGGGGGGATGGGTCTGGGTGGAGCGCTGGCCAAGGCTGCTTCTCCCTCAGCCATTACCTTTCTTTCTTAGCATTCTCCCCATCTTCCCTGTGATTGTTAGGCGGGGTTCCTAGAGGAAAAACCTGTAAGAGGGTGAAATTCCTCCTTTATAGCAGTGGTCTCCAGGGGCTTCACACTCCCAGTAAAGTCCATGCTTCAACAACTTGTTAAAATTTTTCTTGTTTGATATTTCTATTTGTTTATATGACATTTGGCCACTTCTGTCTCAGGGAAGCAAATGCTCTGGGGCTGTTCTTCCTGCAGGCACCTGTCTCTGTAGCTGTGACTTTGGTTCTTTCATGGTCTCATAGAAATTAGTCAACTTTCAGCTTTATAGCTTTTTTTCTTATTTTAAGGATGGGAGTGATGTTCTTTCTCTGTCTATATCTAATCTAAAATCAGATGGAATTCCACTTGTCAAATGTCGAAGCTGTTGGCTGATAGACTAAAGACTGAGCTGAAAATCTTTAGAGGACAAAAGTGGGTCTCTTAAACTCATCTTCTGTGTTTTCATTTTAGATATTGTACTTTTTAATTCTAGAATATCCACTTTAAGGCTATGTTGTTGGAAGACCCATGAATCTTTCAGTTAGAAGCTATTGAGGGCCCCACCTGAAAAGGAGAGATGAAGGAGAGGGAAACTGAAACTTACCTAAGCTGAAATTTAGAGATTAGATGGATGTTACCAACCACTTACTGTTTTTGCCTAATGGGGGAGATGGACAAGTGGTGGAAGATGCCATCTGGACCCTCAAAGGCTCTTTTGTCTGAAATATGTTGCATGCAGTTAAAAATTACAAGACATGCAAGGAGGTAATACAGTACGGCTAAAACCAACAAGAAATAAACAAGATAATAAAACTCTAAAAAGCAAGTCTGACAGATAATCCAGAAAATAACCTTAGCAGACATTGTAATAATTGTGATTAATATGCTGAAGAAAAAAAGAGAAAGATGGACACAAAATGAATGAGAATTTTTACCAGAGATTTAGACATTATATATAAGCAAAAGCCATAGCTTATAACTGAAAAATATGTATGTGAAATTAAGAACAAGATGGATGGGTTTAAGAAAGGATTGGATAGACTAAGATT
>NW_026743628.1:0-3329 GCF_022355385.1 Mustela nigripes
TATATCTCTGCCCTTTATAGGGATTGTCATTGGTGTCAGACCTAAAAAATGGTAAATATTAAGATGAAAAAATATATAGGGATGTGGACTTAAGGGCCAGTGGTAGGTCTAACATAGGTTATGATCTATTCTAGTGTAAACGAAAACACCCATTTAGGGGTTCTTGGATGGCTCAGTTGGTTAAGGGTCTAACTCTTGGTTTCCACTCGGGTCATGATCTCATGCTTGCAGAATGAGACCTTCTTGGGCTTTAAGCTCCTTGGGGAGTCGGCTTGAGATTCTGTCTCTCTTTCCCTATCCTCCTGTTGCATACTGCACCCCCCTCCCCCAAGCTCTTTCTCAAAATAAATAAATCTTCAAAAAGAAGAGAAACAAAGTTAAAGAAATGCGATTTTTTAAAGAAAGATTTTATTTATCCATCAGAGAGAGCGAGAATAAGCAGGGGGAGCAGGAGGCAGAGGGAGAGGCAGGCTCGTCACTGAGCAAGGAGCCCATTGCAGAACTTGATCCCAGGACCCTGAGATCATGATCTGAGCTGAAGGCAGCCGCTTAACCAACTGAGCCACGCAGGCATCCCAAGATCTCTTTTCAAAATAACTTCTTTTTTGGTATACTTAACGCAAAGAAGATATACCTCTTTAAATATAAAGAATTAATTTAATTTTTACATTAGAGTATATAATGCAGTGTTTCATCTTAGTGAAGATAAGTAAGTTTACCAATTTGGACGTTAATTTAATTTAGCATATGTAGGGCAGTCAGCATCTTTTCTTGCTAAAACATAAGAATTTACCTCCTAAGAGACCTTTTAAGTTTTTATATTATTAAAACAGTTGTTTTGACAGAAAAGGGCAAGAGGTCAAGGTTTCTGGTAGACATTTCTATAATAAAAATCTGTTTTTTAATACTTAAAGATATTTGGTTATTAAAAATATGTTTCAGTAATGCTGCCATTTCAAAAGCTTATTTCTCTATTTACTCTTTATTCTGTACCCGCAGGGCCTCTTGGTCTCTGTTACCACTTTATGCATTCACATTCCAGCTTTGATTGCAACTTTTCACAGCCACACATAGAAAATGTAAGAACTGCACGAATGCGGGAGCCTCCAGTGAGCTCCTTGAAATGACTTTGTGTGCCAGTGTTTGCTTAGAGTAGCTTTTTCTCCTTGCCTAATGTTGTTATAAGCAGTCGTTGTTTGCATTTATAAATCTTATTCCCTATATAATTATATATAGCCGGTAATATGAAAACCAGTGCTCTAGGAAGAACGTTTCTATTAGCGGTCATGGTAGAAGATACTGGTTGTTGTAGTATCATATCCTGAGGATGACTCTAAGTCTTGCTCTTGTAATAACCCCCCCAAAATGTCATCTGCCATTGATGATTAAATTTTATTTCTCTTTTTGTCCCCAGGAATAGCAACAACTATAACTACAGGATTAACTCTGGGTAAGAATTTTTGAGGAAAGATCCCAGATCTGTGGTTTTCTTCTCTTCTCTTTCTTATTATATCACAGAGCTGGGGTATAGAAGGAAGCATGTAAGGAACCTAATAGATCACAGACACTGACTCATTATACAGCCTTTCAGTACTGGAGTTTTTAGAAAAGTCAATGACTTTAATTCAGGAAAAAACCTTTAAACACAGAAATGGTTTTTTCTCTGGAGGTTTATATTACATTGTATTTTTATAGTCATTTGAACCCGTTTAGTGGAAAAAAAAAATGGCAACAAACTCTAGACCAGAAGTCTTAGAATTAAGCCCTGGTTGTAATTCCAAATCATTGTGAGGTCTTAGGTAGTCATGTAGTATCTGGCAGCTTTTGGTTATCTGTAAAACAAGGGTAGGACTGAAAGGTTTTTGGATTTCTTTCCAGCTCAAAAACGCCATGGTTCTCTGTAGCGAAATGCCAAAGGGAATGTGAGTAAGTAGAATGACAGTTAATAATGTCAAAGGAAATGAGTGAATGAAAGGACAGTGAGGAAACACAGTTAAAGTTATATATTTATTAATTTAATTAACATTTGAAGTAAACCAAAGATTGGTGGACTTTGTTCATTTGGATGCTACTCACCTGTGACCAGCAGAAAGTGTAACCCATCTGTTCACTACCAGAGTTTTGGACAGAATTGGCTTCGGGGCAAGCAGTTGGATTCTCTTCTTTTCTGAGATTTTAGAACCCATACAGGATTTCAAAGCACTGTACCCGGGCAGGGATTTCTGGTTGTGGTAAGGGCAATCCAGAAGTTTAATTTCTGGCAGCTGCTTCTCTCAGTGCCTTTAAGGAAGCCAAAATGCAGGTCGTTATGTATTTCCTCATTTAATAGTTTGGAACAGCTACTACTTCCTAACTCTGTGGCCTTGAGTATACATAATGCTTTGAACACTTAGTATTAGCTCTGGTGTGATGATGGTACTGGTGGTGCAGGTGGTACAAATGATGTCAAGAGCATCAGCATGAGTATGAGTAAGGCATTCAGTGGGTGATGAGGTGAAGCTGACTGGCAGGTATAGTAACATGTTCTTGTATGACCTGATAAGTGCTCTAACATGTATGAAAGGCACCAACGGAAGTAGAGGAAGATAAGAGTAGAAGTTTATTTTGGGGGCAGGAAACATCATTCCTGATGGAGAGGTGCAACAGCCCAGTCATAAGGGGACTCAGGGAAGTAGGAAAAGTACTTGGTTAGAATTTAGGATTCAGAAGTGGGAATGGTAGGGAGAGAGGGGGTGTGAAGAGCAGATTGGAAGTAGATAGGAAAGGTGGTTGTGTGCCACGCCTTTTGACTCTAGGGTAGAGAAAGTATAGAGCTAATAAGAGCCTTCAGTCAGAGAGAATCACCAGGGTATTATTTTTTGTTGGTGTTCTCGCTTCTTCTTTTTTAAAGTAACTGAAATAATTCCAAGAATAGATTAAAGTTTAGAGGGACTGATAGTACAGAAACAAATTAAGAGGTTATAATTGTTCTTGAGAAGAAGATGACATGAGCTAAGGGTCTTGAGGATGCTTGTAATCCAGAGCTATTTCTGCAGTAGAATCAGCAGGATTCGTGGCTAGTAGAATGCAGGAGAGAGAAGGGATGTCAGGGGTGATTATGGTTTCTGGCTTGAGCAACTGAGTGGACCACGGCAGGGGGTTTAGGAAATGTTTTGTGTAGGGAGGCGTAGAGGTGCAAAGTTAAGGGACATCCCGGTAGAGCTAACCAGTGGAGACTCGGGTAGGTGTAGATTTAGATCCGTGTTGCCCTAGCTGAGATTCTGTAGTTGGGAAGTATGGGAACAGGCCTGGAGCCGTAGGCAGTATCATTTAAGAACTGAACAGAGGAA